>NC_088875.1:29811282-30025807 GCF_032884065.1 Artemia franciscana
GACGGGCAAGGATATGGACGAAGCACGAGGACTTATTATATGACAATTATTGAATGCAAAAAGTCTCAGACCTGAGTCACGTTTACAGGGTAAGCACGATGGATAAAACGGATTGGCTGGGGGTGGGGTTTCGTAAGGTGCTGGGAAAGGGGGCCTGGTTGGGAATAGTGATTCATGTCCGTCAAGAAATTGCTGGTTTGTGGCAGAGTAGGGAGGGTATAGGGCAGTATACTGTGAGGGGGGAAGAAATAGGACTTCTGTATGCGGGGAGGGGGAGGAGGTAGCAAAGGATAAGGGAGGATAGTTCGGGATCGGGAAGGGTTTGTCAATTTTTGAGCTGTGCCTGATGGACTTTGATGAGAAATTTTTGCTTGCGTACGGTGCACTAAAAAAGGACGGTGGAAGGGAGATGAGTGGCTCTTACAATTTTTATCTTTGGACAGGGACACTGGAACAGGGCCCCAGGGAGGAGAATTAACATCATCTAATTTTGGTGCGTGGGCAAAACTATAATATTTGTTACAATGCATGGTGGGAAAAGGTGGGGGAAAAGAGTGTATGGGAGGGGGAGGGTAACTAAAAGGGGATACTAAAGTAGGGGTATTTAGGGAGGGGGAGCTTGTTTTCCGAAACAACCCTCTTGTTTTCCGAAAGTCAGGAGTGACATGAGCGAAAACACATTCTCTGTTGCTACAAGTTAAGACACTACACAAATCTACATGGTCAAAACTGCAATCATTTTTGTTGCAACATTTTGATCGGAAATTTAAGCATATATGCATAAACCGACACTTTTTCTTTAGTCTGCAAAACCCTCGTTCAAAGAACCGGCAAAGCATGTTGTATTTACGAGTTCTAATGTCACTTTTCTCTACGAGCGTCGGAGGGGGTGCATTTGCACTAGTTGATGACGTATCACCAGGATTCATTTCGTCTGACAAGATCACACAGTCGTGGGCTAGGCTTGGGCTAGATGTTATGTTTTGCACTTTATTATCAATGGGTGCATTTCGGTTAGCAACAGCGATATCTTTGTCCGTTTGCGTTGACTGGGTAACTTGGTCACGGGGGATTTGCGAAGGGTCACAAGGGCGGGTTTCGATAGCTACCGAGAGTTCTTGTTTCAGCTGGGCTATAAGAAAATCTTTAACCTCCAAATGGCCTGTCAACACTTTAATTAGATTGTTCTTTTCCTCCAATTCTGACAGAAACGTTGAGTGCCTTGTCCGGATTTCTAGATTTTCTGCTTGACATACCAATAAACTTGCATCAAGGGTCTCAATTTTCTCACTTAGACGGGTAGTTTCGGATTCATAGTTGGGAATGTCTACACTTACCACAGACGGCTTAGTCCCTTTCGGTATATCAGAGTTAGTTTTAGGTCCCGTAATACTTTGTGGTGAAGAGGTGCCGATTCCGCTTCCTCTTACAGGTCTCTTCGCACTAGGCTTTTGTGGGGGTTGAGATGCTTGCGACTTCGGAGTCACGGGTATTTTTTTTGCAAGACACTCCATGCATAACCATTCGCCGGAATGGTCCTTTAGTCCGATTTGGGCCCATTTATTAACGCCCGCGTGGTACCAACGGCCACATCCTGACACGCATTGGACAGAATTTGTGGTTACCAGCAGTCGGTACTCAGGACAATAGTTTTTTGGTTTCGACATATCACAATAGTTGCTTTGGGACTCGAGTCAGGCAGTGGCAACACTAGACAGGGAGAGTCAAGCAGTGGCAACACAAGCAATTATGAGTCTTAAAAGCGTTCTAGTCTTCCAGAAACCCTTGCTTTTAATATTTGAAATCTTGTCACAGCCGGGTGAAGTTTCTGGTAGTTTCTTTAGGACAAATTCAAATTCTGTTTTTGAGAAGGGTTTATTGTAATTTGATTTTGATTGTTCTATAGAAAGTTTTCTTGCTTTAATGAAAGTTGTTGAGGATAGACTGGTTCCTTCAAATGGGTCTTTCTTACCTATTGTCTGGTGGAGATGACTTGTTCCTGCTTCAGCTTTTGTTTTGCTATCAGCAATCACTAGTCCTTCGAAGGTTGTTGGCCCCTGTGGATGATGGTAAAATTCTCTCCTATTCATCTTTCTAATGAAGCTGTACACTTTTCCAAATGGATCTCTGAAGCTGAGATTCTCAACAAATTGGTTCCAAGATTCTTCTTTAGCTTCTTTTACTGTTTTTCTAAATTCTGCCTGGGCCAATATTTTCTTTCTATAATTTTCTATTGTCAGAATCTTGTTGTATTTGTTAGAAGCTTGGTTGAGTTTCTTTTTTACTTAGGCTGCACACTTCATTCCACCATACTGGTTCATTTCTAGTCTTGTTGCCCACTGGCTCATGGCTCACTGGCTTTATATTAAATTATCACTGGCTCATGATCACTGGCTAGAGTCGGTTTAGGAGTTAAGCTAATATTTAGTTGATTGATTATTGCTACTGCTGAGAATGCCAGATCGATGGTAGAATATACTCCTGTAATTGGATTTCTTCTTGTTTGGAGTCCAAGTGGGGTCACTAGGCCAATATCATCATTTTTATCAAGAGCATTTGGGATACCTATACCACTACGATTATGAGATCCACATAAACACCAGGCATCTGAATGGGCATTAAAGTCAACAGTAATTATAAAAGGCTCTTTTTCTTTAATCACTTTTTTCACTTTATTAAATATGTCCTCTGTTTGTGGTTCATTTCCATCAGGGTTATATACATGAACAATAACTACTGTATCCTTCTTGCCCAGGAATACTCGATTAGCTATTATCTCAATTTTAGAACTTGCAATTTCTTCAATATCTAGTTTTTGAAACATTAAAGGCTTTTTAATATAAATCAGTATTCCTCCTCTTGACTGTCCTGGTCTATCTTTTCTTATTACTTTAAAATTTCTAAGTCTACATGAATGCTGGGGCTATAGCCATGTTTCTTGAAAGCACCCAACATCAATTTTTTCTTTTTCTAAATAGCAATCTAGTAAATCCTTTTTCCCTTTCAGAACAGATTGGATGTTAAAAGACAGCACTTTCATTCTGATTTATTTGCTATATTCCAAACTTCTTCGGCATTGATATCAACTTTGAGCAGTGAGTGCAGAAGATGACATAACTTCACAATCCTATCTTTCATTTCTAATTCCTTTATTTCTATCACTTCTGGCACTTTGGATACAAATAACGCTAGCTGTTGAAGTGTCTTTTTAGGTTCGAGGAGGGCTTGCTCTTTCACAGTCTTCTTATTCAGTGCATCTGAATAACTCTGGTATGCCCTGGCTACTCTGTTCACTGGTAAATTTTGGGCAACTGAAATTTTTATGATTTCACTGTTTTGTTGGCGGGCTGGGCAGCTACCAGATGTTGTTGAATGGTTTTTCCCACAGTTAGCACAGACATACTTTTTGTATTTTCCAGACTCTTTTGTTTCTAATTTTAAGGGACATTCTTTAGAAGCATGTTTGTTTGCACATCTCAAGTATACAGCATGTGGTGACCCATTTTTCTTGAGTATGACCATACTTTTGACACTGAAAGCACTGTATTATTGGTCGGTTGCACCTCTCAATATTCCTTCTTCTTCCTTAAAGCCAAATGCTCTGGGGAAGAGAGCTGCTCTCAAACTCAACACAAATACTCAGGCTATCCTCTAATTTTCTGGTCTCTCGATAGTATCTTTTCAACCTTTTTAGTTCCTTAATCTCAATATTAGTTTCTGCCCTGGGGTCTGTTATCAGTTCTTCCTTTGTTTAATCTAGCTCTATTTGCTTGATTACACCATAGCTGACCTGTCATTTCTCTTCAGATGCTACTTCAACATTGTCAGACTTCTTTATTTTCATTAAAGTATCCTAAAGTATCCAATGCAGTTTGTGATTGGTCATCAGTGTTTCCACTATGGGGATTTCCCCCCTAAAATGGAGATTTTTTAAGTCTTTTAGGGGCAAGATTTTTTTAGGGATTTGGGGATTTTCTAAGGATTTTTTCTCTCCCATCTCCCATGGACTTGTAGGGAATTTTTACGGGTTTTCCTTTAATTTGTTCATCATCTTCTTGATCAGAGAAGCAGGATAATTCGAATCAGGGTCTGTTTCCTTACGAATTGAGCTTGGAATCACAGAGAATTACTTCTTCAGTTAATTAAACATTTTTAACCGCACAAATATTTTGAGATGATTGAAAGATTAAAAGATTTTGAATTGGTAAATTTTTGTTGTTCATATTTTTGACTTACAAATAAAGTGATCATACCACTCGATGCCTTTTTTATGTTCTTTACGAATATAATAATCACTTCTGTCGCAAATTCAAATTTAAGCACAATTTGAGCTCTTGAAAATGACCAAAATATTTCTAGTTTTGGGGTATAAACAAGGCTTAAAACATCGGTCTCAATTTTTTAAACATTGGTCTCAACCTTTAAAACATTGGTCTTTAACTTACTGTTCCATTATAAATCTATTTTTTAAATGGATTACGCAACAAATAAAGTGTTTTGTAGCAGAATTTGCCTTGTAAAAGTTGTATGGATTCTAGTTATTTCATTGGCTACCATTCAATGTTAGATGACATTAGCATAAGCAATGTACCTCTACTCGCCTGACACCATCTGCTCCACTAATCATGTAACAATTGACACTCAGGCATGCCCTGGCTAGTCTGATGATTTTGCCCTCCTCTATTATGCTAGAATACTTTTGTTTCAAGAGTGGTTAAATGACAGTAAACATGCTAACCTTTTTTTTAAAATTAAATTGCAACAGTAATATTTGAGACTGTTTCAGCTTCATCTTGATGGAAAGTTCTTGAGAATTAGTTGTATGAAGTTTTGAGTTTTAGCAGTGTAGCCTACAGTAGTGATTATTGCCACCGACCTCGATCTATAAAATCCCACCTAAAGAGAAACAGAAAAAGGGTGAACCTGTACATGGTGCTAGTACACAGTACTGTCAAAAATTTGTTGATTCTTGGCAGACTGACCCACAACTGAAGGCGTGGCTGAAAAAAAGCTCATACCTTGGATACTGTGCAGTTTGTAATACTGACCTCAAGTTGGAAAAGAGTGGCAAGTCAGAACTAGTAAAACATGCTAAGACAAATAACCACCTATCAAAGTCTGATACTGATGCATGAGCGTCAGAAAATACTCTTGATTAGTGTTTTGCAAGCTGAATTCACTGATCAAACAAAGCTTTTAGAGACCCGGATCTGCAATTTTTGGTGGAGCATGACCTCTTTATTTCAAAGGTTGAGCCTCTAGTAGATTTTTTGAAATCATTACTTTCAAAGCAGGTAGTTGACAACGTCAGCCTCAAGAATCAAAAAGCTACCATTGTTATACGAACAGGATTAAGTGGCTTCTATGAAGAACATTTGACTGAAATCCTGCAGAATCGCAGCTTCTCTGTCATAATTGGCGAATCAACTGATGTATCAACCAAAAAAATTCTAGCAGTTGGAGTTATATTTTGCAATGATGACCTTTCAGTTCAAATTGACATACTTGATTTAATTGAGTGCCCTGATTCTTCAGCCAAGTCTATATTTGAGGAGCTAAAGAAATGCATAATTAAAACACACAAACTTCCTCCTGCTAATTCCAAAGCGTTCTGTTCTGATACCACTAACTCCATGATGGGAGCATAAAAGTGTTTCATCCATGATCAGACAAGAATTCCCATGGGTAGTGATTGTGAAGTGCTCTTGCCATATGGCCCATCTAGTTGCTTCTTACGCATGTAAGAAATTACCAAAATCCATGGAAGATATCTGTCGGTCCATCTATGGCCACTTTACACATAGTGGTAAGAGGCAGCATCCTTTTATTGAGTTCCAAATTTCTATCAAGTTGACATGCACAGGATTCTCCAGGCTGGACAGATCAGGTGGCTTTCAGTCAAAGCTGTTGTTGACAAGATACTGGAGCAGTGGGATACTCTAAGTACCTACTACAGAGTTCTACTAGTTGAGGATCCAACAAAGCTATACGAGGTTGTCTACACAAATCTGAACCCTGTTCATGGAATGTCATTTTGAGTTTTTGCATTTGTATTGGGCTTGTTCATGGACTTTAGTGTAGCTTTTCAGGCTGACTAGCCACTGTTTTATCACCTTAAACAAGAGACTGAGTCTCTGATCAAAGAGTTGTCTCTAAACTGCCTGCAGAAGGACTATGCAGAATCATCTAGTGCTTTTGAAATCGATGTGAATAATCGGAAAGTTTTAACTTCCTCTTGAAAGCATTTACTTGGGTCCAAACGGACACGTCTCTCTAGACGTTAAGGTCAGATACCACTGTCCCTCCTGATTCAATCGAAAAAGTTCTCGAAGCTCCACAGGCGTTCTATATCAAAGCAGTAGAGCAGATAAAGAAAAGGTTCCGTTTCGAAGACAACATTTACAAATATGCTGAAATGGTTGATCCAGTGTCAGCCCAATCACTTCAGCTTGCCTCTCTGCTACCTTTTGTTAGGAAGTATGGGCAGGTCCCATGGGATGGAGCCAAAACCGAGCAAGAATGGAGGGGACAGAGCCTCATCGATATTGAAAACGCCAAAAAAAAATGGATGCCGTGACTTACTAGTGTTTGGTATTGGCAAAAAATGCTGCCGGAAAGAATTTGTATCCTAACCTGAAATTGGCAGTCTTGTTTATTTTCACCCTTCCATTTCAAATGCCAGTGTTGAGAGGTTTTTCAGCGCTGTAAAAGTAATAAAAACTGACCGTCAGAATAAACTGAAAACAGAAACTTTGCGGAGATTCTAAAAACAAAATATGGAATGAAAAGGGCTCAAGAAAGTGTGGAACGTGAAGATGATCAATTACTTCACCATATGAGAAGGGTGAAAGCTTCAGCCACCATACAAAAGAAATGGTTAAGACACATCAGAGGAAGATATGGTCTGATTAAGTTTTACAAGTTACGATTGAACAGTGTTAAACATCTTGTACTGTAATCTACATTACAGCATTACATTTTCTTTTCTATTTGCTTGATATTATTTGAAGTATGTTTGAAACTATTTGTATTTAGTTTATGATTAAAAAACATTTTAAACGACATGACGAGAGATTATCTATCATGGTACTGATATCTAGTCTTCAATCTAAGAAGCCAAAATATGCTACCTTTCACTAGTACTGGTAAAATGATATAGGGAGAAGCGGTTTATGGAGTAGTTAAAAAATGGGAGATTTTTAGTGATTTTGGTACTGAAGATGGGGATTTCTAGGGATTTTTCAGCTCTTCATTAGGGATTTCAAAAATAAAAAAGTGGAAACACTGTTGGACATATACATTTAGCCTATTCCTATCATAATTTGAGTAAAAGTCAAACTTTTCTGTTTTAAGAATTTTCTTTAGGTCTAGAGTGATTGCTCTGTCTGATGGAAGTTTTACCTGTGAGGTGAAAACCACTGTTTAGCCACTGATTCACTGCTTACAGAATCAGTAGTTGCCTTTATTCTATTATTCCTTGTATTGGATTTCTGTAAAAATCTTTCCACTATAGGAGATTTAACAGTTTTAGAGGTTTCTTGCTCAAGAGGTGATCTACTTCTCTTACCATTTCTTTTTAGTACTTCGCTAGTCTCTTCAGCCTCCATATGATTTACACCATTTGTGATATCCTCCTCTTCTTCTTGGGGGAGGGGAGGATAATCAACTGATAACCCTGAAAATCTATTATGGGCGCTCACTGAAGGTACAAATTGTAAATTCTGGGTTTGGGGGGTATGATATAAATGACCTTGATGGCTTGTATATGGCAGGGGGGTGCATAGTAAACTGTGTGGGGCCCTTGTGTTTCCTGATATGTTGACTGAGGGTATTGTAAGTGAAAATTTTTAGGTGGGTGATGGGGCTGTCCAGAGTATACTGGAAATGCCTGGGTGTGAGGTGGTGAGTATGCTATGTGTGGAGGTGAGAATGATGCTTGTGGAGATGAGAATCCTATTTGTGCTGGTGTTGACCCTGTTTTGGTTATATGGTTTGTCTGTTGTGGATGGCTAGTACCCAATGTGCTACTTTCCCCAGGGGGAACCCCCATTAAAGGGTGGAAATTCATTAATAACCTCTAACCTAATTATTCTAAACGGTCTTACCCAGATTAAAATTTATGTTACCAATAAATCTGAAAATAATCCTGGGCAAAATTTTATGCTTCAATTTTACCACGTTGGTCCGTTTTCATCCTCCCATCAACGACCTGAATAATTCAATAAGAATATTTGGTTTAAATTTACAGTTTGCGGATGACACTGCGTGTAGTGTCGCAGGGAAAGATGTGAGCTGTTTGAAACTTGCATTGGAAGAAGCTTTCAACCATCTTCTATTGTGGCTTGAGTCAATTTACCTAGCTCTTAACGCTGATAAAGCGAAATTTGTCGTTTTCTCGCGTTGTAACACTGCAGTTCCTGAGCTTCAACTAATTGAATCAAGTGATTTTAAAATAAATATTTCACGAGCAGCTACTATATGATACCTTGGAGTCCTCCTTGACTCTAATCTATCATAGAAGCCTCATATATATAATCTACGGATGAAATTGGGGATTGGATGAAATATAGGGATAATGCGAATACTCAGGTCATCCCTTCCATTTGAAGCAATGAGGTCACTTTATTATGCACTTATTTATTCTCATTTAATGTTTTCATCACTTGTTTACCTTAACACATTTAGTTCTCATATTATGCCACTTCAGAGACAACAGAACAAAGCTTTGCAGGTCCTCAAGAGTTACTTGCCTTCCCCTAAATTATATCCAGCGAAGTCGTCAGCTGATTCTCTTTATTGCTTCCTTAATATTCTTCCTTTAAGACATTCTGTGATGGTTGAATCTATCCTCTTCAAACTGAAGTATGACCGTGGTTTGCTTCCCTTGTTTTTTCGTTCCTCGAACCTTTTCCCACTTAAAAGTATTGACCACAGACATATAACTAGAAATCTCAATAAATTATATCAGCCAAGAATAATAAATGAAAGATGGAAATTTTCCTTCGAAACTCGGTAATTCGGTATTGGAATATTTATACGTCTAAATTGGATACTTCAAAATCAATTAAAACGGCTAAACGAAAACTTAAATTTATGTTGATTTATTAAAAATTGTTTGTGATAAGTGAATTGTTGTTGGTTGGGGGGGGGGGTCGCCTTTGGGATGTTAAGTTTGTTCCCATTTTATATGTTTTTTTATGATACTGGACCTTGGCATTCTCCAGGGTTCTTGGTATCTTTTATTTATTTTTATGTTTATTTCGCTGAACGTGTCAACGGGTGGTGCTGTTGACCGGGCAATTGATGGGGGAATATGTTTAATTACACTTGTTTGAATTGCATGTAGTGAAGTATGGATGTTGTATTTATTTAAAGAAGTTTTTTTCCATCCCGTGCATTACGAATTTGTCTTCTGAGCCAGGCTCTTGACATTTTGTAACTTATTTTATTATTAAAATGAACCTGAATCTGAACACTAGAGGTTCCTAAAAAAAAATTTCTCATAGACCACTTTAAAAAATTTCACTGGTTCTGGTGGACCCCTTCAGCTAGATTTCTACCATACGTCCAAAACTAAAAAAAAATTGAAGATCAGATCTACCTATGGAAATTTGCTTTGTGGCTGAGTTCCAACCATGAATTAACAATTTTTAAGAAAAAAAAGATAATTGATTGGTTGATTAATAAATTGATTGTGAAGGGAGTGGTTGTCAAAATGCAAGATTGAACAATTAGAAAATTGCGTTTATTCAGCTTATTTTTTTTTTTTTTTTTTTAATATCTACTCACATCACAAAGAACCAATAAATTCTCACGTATTTTATTTAGAAAATATTGGAATGAAAAAAAGTATACTTTCTTGTGTTGTATTTATTCAAATACGAAATTATTACACTTTTATTTAATAATGTAAAGTAAGTTCTACATTTCTACAATAACAATCACTAACAATAACAGTCATATGATAATAGGAAGGATGTACTTGATGAACTGACAACAAATTATCAATATTAGGGTTCAAATTGGTTAGGAATAACTGCAAATCTCCTGTTCTATGATATTCACTCTGCTCCTATTTCTTTTAAAAGGTTGTAACAGCACTGAAGCTCTTTTTGACAAGATGTGACAAGAGGAATACTATCAGAAGTTTTCTTGCAATTACCCACAGTCTTGGATATTTCTTGGGTATTTCTGTCTGCAACTGAAATGTTCAATACCCTCTTTTAAATTTCACCTTCAGCTCCTCATTAGTGCTAAGCTTGATTAGCTCCTCTTGTAATATAACATTGCCCAATTCTATTTCATCAAATGGATTTATGATCTATGGTGGTATTTCCATTATCAGAATATCTTCAAATCTTATTTCGAAGTTATCATGCAGGGCAATTAAATGCTGAGCATATGTCTAAATATCCTCATAAAGGAATTCTACCTGTGAATAGTTTAAAAATTGGGAAAATTTGGGCCAACTAATATTTTGTTTCATATATTTCAATTTTCCAAGAAAAGCTGAAATTACACCCTTTGCTTTTACTAAACTGAGACTGTCACCTTGTAATTGTAAGTTAATGTGATTAAATTTTTTGAACAAATCTGTCAAATATGCAATGTCTGCTTTTGAATTGATCAGGTTCTTTTGGCAATGTCTGATTTTGAGGTGAAATCTGGATCTTTACTTTCCAGAAACTCTAATACTGTTTCAAAAACTGAATAAAATCTTGTTAAACTTGCACCCTTCATTAACCCTTCATTAACTAGTGTACTTCAATATGTAAGAGTAATTGTTGAAATTCTTCATCATTTTCATTGCACAATTGTGCAAATAAAGACATATTCAATCCATTGCTTCTTATTTTTTTTTAGCTGCATTAATCAAAAATTATAGTAGTTGTTGCAATTTCTCACTCAAATTTTTTGCTGCTAGATGTTGTTGGTGGATGACAGTACTTTTAGGAATAAGCAAGTTACCTGTGACTGTTTCAAAACAGTTTTCTAAATTTTTAGGATTAACTTTAAACTTGTCTCTTTGCTTAAGAATTACCAAATCCTGATTTGTAAAGTTTCAGAAATTTAGAAAGTCAATCCTAAACTTGAAAAAAAAGTAAAACTCTAGGTTAGCCTAACAGCTCTTTTTGCAACATTAGGAAGTAGTTGACTTAAGAGATAAACTTTCAGAAATGAATCCAGTGCCTATGTTATGCCGTGAAAAGGTGTTTATGAGCTCCTATCTCTACTCCTTCCTTGTTTCTTAGGCTTAGAAAATTGCATAAAACAGAAGGCTTGAACAAATTTTTTAATATTACTTTTAAGGTAGGAAATTATGTTGTTAGCTGGTAAGCTTTTTTGTATTAAATTAGGAGTTATGCAAAATATGCCTTAAATATCAACTTTTTTTAAAGTTCCTTTTTAAACCCTTTATTCTTGTTAAAGGATCCTACACTCTCCCCCTGTACCCTTCTATCCTTTTATCGTTTATCGTTGTTAAAAAAAATTACCTCTTACTCAATTACCATAGTTATTATGGATTTTGGTGGGAGAGGAAAATAGACCCAGGACCAAAGAGATGTCTAAAATACAGGTTATTGTGAACACAATTAGTTCACAATATAGAGTTATAACATGGCACCTAAGATAGTTTTCTGTTCCAGAGTATTGGATGTGTTGAGGGTTATCAAGATGAATACTTTAGTTATTGTAGAAGTGCAAGAAGAAAGCTGAAGCATGTAAAGGATCTTATAACAGAATTCAAAGATTTATATCCAGATGAAGAAATGATTGCTTCCTCGTTCCATGACTTATATCTTAGGTAAGGCCAATATTTACTGAATATGTGTCAAAACTACAATGTTAATAGTTCCCTGATGATAAATGTTGTACCCTGGCGAAATGAAATCTTGATTAGATTTTTTTAAGCTAGTTAAAGATTTTTTTTTCTTTGAAACAAGCCATTTAAAACTTAAAGTGGGGTAAGGGGCTGTAAGAACAATATTTGGACTTGTATTTCAAGTAATGTTGCAGAATTTTTCAGTCGCCATGTTAACCATAATCAAAAGCTCTAAATCAACTATTTGGGGAAGAGCTTGTTTTGAAGTTCGAAATTACGTTTATAACTTTACGTTCTGAACTACCTTAAATGGTGTCTTGTTGAACATTTCTTCTTACTGAAACGCTTTCCTAAATAAACTGGCTTTATTCTTGATAATTTGCTTCTTCTTCCTCCAATTGGTTCGTGTCTATTCTTTTGAATTTGTATTATTTTGAAACATAACTGTTGTCTCTTTATAAAGTCAAAATGACCAATTCCCCCTGAAATCCAAGAACTAGAATTGATGGAGAAATTTATTTCATTTTCAAATAGTTTATAAAAAGCTTTATTTTCTTGTAGGTTTGGTTATTAAAAATTAAATATAAAAAAAACTAATTTTTTTTAGCTGAAAGTAAGCAGCGACATTAAAACTTAAAACGAACAGAAATTACTCCGTATATAAAATGGGTTGTCCCCTCCACAATCCCTCGCTCTTTGCGCTAAAGTCTTTAATTGTTTTAAAAAGTAGAATTGTGGCAAAGAGTCAAACTTTAGCGTAAAGAGCGAGGGATTGCGGAGGGGACAACCCATTTTACATACGAAGTAATTTCTGTTCATTTTAAGTTTTAATGTCGCTGCTTACTTTCAGCTAAAAAAATTAGGTTTTTTTTATTTAATTTCTGAACGTTTTTGAATTAATGCATGTTTGGTTTTGGCTCTCCGCACATAAATTATTAAAATGAAATTTGTATATTAATTCTTTTTTTGGCTAAATGGCTTTCTCTTAGTTTTGATCAGACGATTTTGAGAAATAAGGGGCGGAGAAGGAGGTCTAGTTGCCCTCCAATTTTCGGTTACTTAAAAAGGCAACTAGAACTTTTATTTTTAACGATTTATTAGTAAAAAATATACGTAACTTAAGAATTAACTTACGTAACAAACTTTCATAATCTTATATTTTTATTATGTATACGAGGGGGTTTGTACCCTCGTTAATACCTCGCTCTTTACACTAAATCGTAAGTTTTGTCCCAATTCTTTAAGAACGACCCCTGAATCAGAAAGGCCGTAGAATAAATAGTTGAAATTACTAAAAATACTTTAGCATAAAGAGCGAGGTATTTATCTCCTCCTAAATACCTCGCTCTTTATGCTAAAGTATTTTTAGAACCCCTCATATGCGTAATATCTCTGTTCGTTTTAAGTTTCAATGCTACTTCTTCCTTTCATTTGAAAAAACGTTTTCATGTTTATTTTTCATTGTTTTCTTATAGTAATGCTAAAGAATCCTGTACCCTTTTCATTGAATTTTTCTTCCCCCATGACAGATTCCTCCAAGGAAAGATCCTCCAACATAGCCCCCTCTCCTCAGCCCCACCCCCAAACAAAATAAAATCCCCCTGAATACGTCTGTACACTTCCCAATAACCATTACTATATGTAAACACTGGTCAAAGTTTGTAACTTGGAACCCCTCCCCCAGGGATTGTGGGGGAGTAAGTCATCCCCAAAGACATAGTTATTATGGTATTTGACTATGCTGAACAAAATGGCTATCTCAAAATTTTGATCCGTTGAGTTTGGGAAAAAAATGAGCGTGGGAGGGGGCCTAGATGCCCTCCAATTTTTTTGGTCACTTAAAAAGGGCACTAGAACTTTTCATTTCCGTTAGAATGAGCCCTCTTGCGAAATTCTAGGACCACTTGGTCGATACGATGACCCCTGGGGAAAAAAACAAACAAAAAAACAAACAAATTATCACGCACCCGTGATTTGTCTTCTGGCAAAAAATACGAAATTCCACATTTTTGTAGATATGAGCTTGAAACTTCTACAGTATGGTTCTCTGATACGCTGAATCTGATGGTGTCAATTTTGTTAAGATCCTACGTCTTTTAGGGGGTGTTTCCCCCTATTTTTCTAAATAATGCAAATTTCCTCAGGCTCGTAACTTTTGATGGGTTAGACTAAACTTGATGAAACTTATATATTTAAAATCAGCATTAAAATGCGATTCTTTTTATGTTGCTATTTATATCAAAATTCAATTTTTTAGAGTTTTGGTTACTATTGAGCCGGGTTGCTCCTTATTACAGTTCGTTACCACGAACTGTTTGATTGATTTTTTTGTACATAGTCCTAGGAGCTTAAAATGCAAACAACACTAATGAAGGAAACATGTCTTTCATCATTAATGTGTTTACAAATCATATTAGCTGAACTGTTACCAAACAAAGGGACAAACTCCTAACTGTCTTCTTGTATGCGGCAGTGCTTCAGGGTGTTGGTTCTTTATTTCATTTGGCTCTGGATGTTAATTTCCAAAATGGAAACACAATGTTTTTAGTCGAAACTTTATATAAGATCTTAAAGATTTATTGGCTTTTCAATTAAACTTGTGCCTGTCCATTGTCTTTTGTTGGCAAATGACGGTGTTTTTCCCATGTCCATTTAGGCTTTATTATTGAATTGACAAGATTTATCTTTTAGCACCATCTATATGCTATCAGTCTTAGACTTTTTTCACAACACTTTCCATAGTCTAACTGTGAAAAGTATTTTCATAGCTATTTTATAATAGCAGTAAGTATATTTTTATTTATAGGGTAGGGGATGCAAACTGGAGAAATTACCTGTAAAACTTTCTCTCCAACTTTCCTGCGTATTTAATAGCAACAAGGCTTTTATGACACGATTGGACTGAAGAAGAAACAAAAATACTAAAAGGTTGGTTTGTTTGGAAAAGATTCTAGAGAAAATAAGGGCTTTACGTGAAGTTTCTTCTAACCCTCGAGTAATTATGAAGTCCCTGTCTCTTCCATGAAGAGGCTGGCTGGGTCCTGAAACCTGTACTGCCCAAAATGGACCCTTTTTAATAGGACTATAAACTCAGTAAGTTTATTACTCAGTATAAACTCAGTAATAAACTTATCTTAAATGTCTTATCACTAATAAACTTATCTAAAAATTATTTAAGATAAGGGAAATATTTTCAGCGACACATAAGGAAGATGCCGAAAGAGGTATTCAACTACAGACCCTATAAGCTTTATGATGCCTTATAAACAATAGAAAAGTACTTCAAAGAATTTATAAGCCCATTTTCTTTCAGTATCTTGTTAAGTTAGGCCTAACCAGACTTTTAATCATCTTATTAATTGACGATCTATTGAGGAGTCCACAGTACTTTTTACTGTATGTATTAATGAATTTGCTAATTTCATTGAAAAGATGCGAGCCTCAGTTGTATCACTAGTGTATACCCTATTTTCCTGTTTATTATTCTTTGACGATTCACTTTTAGTGGCCAAACCAGCTGAGGAGTGGCAAACTCACCTGAATTTAATTGAAGCTTACATAGAATCAAAGAATTGAAGTTGAGTGTATCTAAAACAGAGGTTGTCATCTTCCAAAGTAGGAAACCCAATAGACCACAGGATTATTCATTGATCTAAAATGGAGAGTCAATATAAATGACATCCAAGTATAAAAATTTGGGTTACATTGTTACAGTAAATGGGAATCGGAGCGAATATATTAAATTGACTATTTCGCAGCGTAAAACAGCTACTTGTGGTCACCTTCGACTAAAACGTATCACTGGAATTAAAGTTAAGATGTGCAATTACCTCTTGACTACTAAGATGTTACCTGTGGCCTTTCACGGTTGAGAGTTCTAGGGGGCTGCTATGGTGAAACAACTGGAATGTGTGTAGTTTATGTATTTTAAAATAGTAACAGCTCTCAAAAATAATTTTAATAATTAGGTCTTCAAGACCTTTTCCAATATCTAGGCCTACCGGATTTGTCCCATATGAGGGCCATGCAAGTGATTAAGTTTTGACTGCAGATAACACGGTTTCCTTAGTGTACTCTGGCAAAGGCAACCTATGTCAAGATCTACTAAAAAGGCAGCTTTGCCACAACAGGCTAAAGCCCTGCTCAATAATTTTGTTCTTGCGTAGGCATGGAATGAGAGTCATGGTCTTCTTGGTAGACCCAAAGATTTTTAGTTCTACTTCAGAAACCTGCCTATTGCCTTATGATGTTTTATGGAGAACGACATGGAATTGCAGAAGGCAGTGAATTAGGTTTTTCGAGTGCTATTTCCATCATTCTCAGGTTTGTCTTTGTTTATGTAGGTATATGACATTTTCAGGAACAGACCTCCGTCCCAGATTATGGCAAAATAAGGTGTATTTGCTTTATCTCCACCTCTTCCCTGTTTGCTGGGTTTGAGATATCCGGTGAAAACAGGTCTTTTTACCTACTTGTCTCTGCCATATTCTTGTCTTACCTGTCGGCAATATTCAAGCTCGATCCATGATTCAGCTTCGGTCCTAGAAACCACCACGGCAAGGCTCAGAATCTGGATAAGCAGAATAGCAAAACTTGGGTGATTTTTGAAGGTTAATATAACATTCATAATAGACCTATAATATCAAATTTTTTAGCCCTTTAAGTAGGGAAGGGAAAGATGGGAACTTGAAAAAATCTTTTCATGCTCTTAATTTGGTCTATAAATCCACTCTCAGGAGATTCATTGGCCTAAAACAACTGGAACTTAGCTAACAAGATCAAATATTCAATCAGCCCATATGCTCAATTAGACCCACCCTAGGTTGGATTTAAAAAAAACTAATAAATATTTAAAGATTCAAACAAAAAAAACAAGATTCCTTTTTAAATTATAATTTTTGCAGTTCTCAAAATGCGTACAGAAAAGCTTGCAGAATGGCTTTGGATCAAATGGATGTAAAGGACAGAGTTTCCCTTCTGAAGCCCGTTTCAGCGTTGACTAGTGCAAGGTTAGTTATGTACTTTTAATGTCTAAATGGTAGCTAAATTCATGTTAGAGGTGAAAACTGAATTATTGTGCGAAGAGTCACATGCCTGAGTAATTCAAGATAGAATTTGCCCAGTTGTTGTTGATTATGGTAGTGAAGGTGGTGAGATTTCAATCAGATTGCTCTTATTGGCAGGTTTTTAATGTGTATGACTTTGGTCATTTCCTTGTAAGAATGATTTCCTACTTTCTGTAAAGCTGTTGCGAATGTGTAAAATATCGATATTCTTCTTCCAGCTTTCTGCTAATTTTTTTTTGTGGTTTGCTGCAAGGAACTTTACTTGAGTCCCTACTGTTCCTTGCTGTGATTGAAATTACTGGTACAAGTTTACCCTTTAAATGGACATATGGCGATATGTTCTATTAGAGTTCTACAAGCAAGCATTAAAAAGCAATGCATTTGATATTCATGATGACATTTTCCTGAGAGCCTCTTTTGTCAAAATAAAAGTTAATAAGAATGACTTTTAAGCTCTCAATTTTCATTTTCTGAATTGGTGTCTGTCTTGTTAGGCCCTATTTTCCCCCATTGTCTACTTTCTATTCTAATTTCTTGCTATTATCCTATTATTTAATCATGAATGCGATGCTGCTGTTATTCACAAGGTAATACAAAGTTACAATTCCCTCCATCTACTTAGGCTTCTTTAAAAATTTAGAAACCAAGTAAATCATGCTATGTTCATTTATACATCTTTTTATTTGGCTTTCAGAGGAATATGTGTATCCTGTTTGACATTATAACTCGATCAGACAGGAACAAGCATATAATCTTAGCAATCCAAAGGAAAGCTCAGGAAATGGTTTTTAAAGAACACATTCCTTAAGCTTATCTTTTTTGGAGAAGCAGGTTTGTTCACTCGCATGGAATACTTGAGGCCTTTTGAATGGGCTTTGGTAGAAAGGCTACTATTAATTCCCACACCTAGAAAGTATTCTCGCTCCCTCCACAAGGCATAAGAACTTTTCCTCCAGTTAGGAATGGCAAAAATTTCTCCATTCTTACTCTACCAAATAGCCTTTTATTTTGTTTGAAACTTTTTTTCGTCACAAATGTTACCTTTCAATAAAAGATTTTTTACATTTCGTTTAACATCTTTTAACCTCGTTTATTTCGCCCTATTTCTACCAATTTCTGCATTCCATTCTTCCAGTTTTTGTTTTGTTTGATTAACCAATTTTTTTTAATTAAGCGATTAGTAACGTTTTTTTATGGCACTTGGTATTAACCAAGTGACATATAGCAATCGCCAATTCTGTCGGTCTGTCTGTCTGTCTGTCTGTCGGTCCTGGTTTTGCTATTTTAGGCACTTCCAGGTAAGCTAGGACGATGAAATTTCGCAAGCGTATCAGGGACCAGACCAGATTAAATTAGAAATAGTCGTTTTCCCGATTTGACCATCTGGGGGGAGTGGGGGGCCGGTTAATTCGCAAAAAATAGAAAAAATGAAGTATTTTTAATTTATGAGCAGGCAATTGGATCTTAATGAAATTTGATGTTTGGAATGATTTTGTGTCTCAGAGCTCTTATTTTAAATCCCGACCGGATTTGATGACATTGGGGGCGTTGGAGGGGGGAAACCTAAAGTCTCGGTTTTGCTACTTTAGGCACTTCCAGGTAAGCCAGGACGATGAAATTTGGCAAGCGTATCAGGGACCAGACCGGATTAAATTAGAAATAGTCTTTTTCCCTATTTGACAATCTGGTGGGGGGGGGGGTGGAGGGCCGGTTAATTCGGAAAAGATAGAAAAAATGAAGTATTTTTAACTTATGAGCGGGTGATTGGATCTTAATGAAATTTGATGTTTGGAATGATATTGTGTCTCACAGCTCTAATTTAAAATTTCGACCGGATCTGATGACATTGGGGGGAGTTGGAGGGGGGAAACCTAAAATCTTGGAAAACACTTAGAGTGGAGGGATCGGGATGAAACTTGATGGGAAAAATAAGCGCAAGTCCCAGGTACATGATTGACATAATCGGAACTGATTCGCTCTCTTTGGGGTAGTTGGGGGGGAGAGTAATTCTTAAAAATTAGAAAAAATTAGGTATTTTCAACTTACGAACGGGTGATCGGATCTCAATGAAATTTGATGTTTAGAAGGATATCGTGTCTTAGAGCTCTTATTTTAAATTCCGACCGGATCTGGTAACGAGGGCGGGGAGTTGGGAGGGGGAGACCTAAAACTTGGAAAACACTTAGAGTGGAGGGATCGGGATGAAACATGGTGGGAAAAATAAATACAAGTCCTAGATAGATGATTGACATAAATGGAACGGATCCGCTATCTTTGGGGTAGTTAGGGGGGGAGGGTATTTCTGAAAAATTAAAAAAATAGGTATTTTTAACTTACGAACGGGTGATCGGATCTCAATGAAATTTGATATTTAGAAGGATATTGTGGCTCAAAGCTCTCATATTAAACCCGACCGGATCTGGTGACATTGGGGGGGAGTTGGGAGGGAGAAACCTAAAACTTGGAAAACACTTAGAGTGGAGGGATCGGGATGAAACTTGGTGGGAAAAAAACACGAGTCCTAGATACATGATTGACATAACCAGAACGGATCCGCTCTCTTTGGGGCAGTTGGGGGGGGGGGGGTTAATTCGGAAAAATTAGAAAAAATGAGGTATTTTTAACTTACGAACGGGTGATTGTATCTCCACGAAATTTGATATTTAGAAGGATATCGTGTTTCAAAGCTCTTATTGTAAATCCTGACTGGATCTGGTGACATTGGGGGAAGTTTGGGGTGGGGAAACCTAAAATGATGGAAAACGCTTAGATTGGAGGGATTGGGATGAAACTTGGTTGGAAAAATAAGCAGAAGTCTTGCATACGTGATTTACATAATTGGAACGGATCCGCTCAATTGGGGGGGGGGGGGGTAATTCTGAAAAATAAGAAAAAATGACGTATTTTTAACTTATGAAGGAGTGATCGGATCTTCATGAAACTTCATATTTAGAAGGACCTCGTAACTCAGATATCTTATTTTAAATCTCAACCGGATCAAGCGTAATTGGGGGGGGGGAGTTGGGGGGACCGGAAATCTTAGAAAATACTTAAAGCGGTGAGATCAGTATGAAACTGGATGGGGAGAATAGAAGCCTGTCTAAGATACTTGACTGACATAACTGGACCGGATCTGCTCTCTTTAGTGGAATTGGGGGGAGGGGGGTAATTTTGAAAATTGAGGTATTTATAACTTACGAAAGGGTGACCAGATCTTAATGAAATTTGATATTTAGAAGGATCTTGTGCTTTAAAGTTCTAATTTAAAATTCCGACCGGATCCTGTGGCATTCGGGGGAGTTGGAGAGGGAAACCGGAATTCTTGGAAAACATGAAAATTGGGGTATTTTCATCTTACGAATAGATGGTCGGATCGTAATGAAATTTGATTTTTAGAAGGAATTCATGTCTCAGAGCTCTTATTTCAAATCCCGACCAGATCTTTTGACATTGGGGGGAGTTGGAGGGGTAAATCTTGGAAAAACACTTGGAGTGGAGGAATTGGGATGAAGCTTGGTGGATAGAATAAACAAATGTCCTTGATACGTGATTGACAGAATCGTACTGGATTCGCTGTCTTTGGGGGAGTAGGGGGGAGGGGTTCAGTCATTTGGCGAGTTCGGTGCTTCTGGACGTGCTAGGGCGATGACAATTGGTAGGCGTGTCAGGGAGCTGCCCAAATTGACTTGATAAAGTCGTTTTCCCAGATTCGACCATATGGGGGCAAAAGGGAGAGGAAAAGTTAAAAAAAATTAGGTATTTATAACTTACGAGTGGGTGATTGGATCTTAATGAATTTTGATATTTAGAAGGACTTTGTGACTCAGAGCTCTTATTTTAAATCTTGACCGGCATTAAGCCTCTTATTTTTCTTTTTAAATCAATCTATTGATTCATAGAATTGTGTTAGAGCTCATACCATATGATGTCTTGGCTCTTAGCTCTTCTCCCCTCGTCACAAGTGCCATATGAACTCTTAGCTCTTGTTTTTAACTGCAAAGGACCTAACGAAAGGTAAAAAAAATGTTCATGAAAAATAAATGTTCTTTTTTTATTTACCATCATAGGAGAAAAAATTTGAAGGTATTTTCATTGAAAGTAAAGTGTTCAATTTTAGTTTTACAATTTTTGGAGTATGTGCAGTGAAACTTGCTATTGTACTTCCTCCCCTTAAACACTGGCCCCGCTGTTTATTGCTATTTAATCCCTATATTGTTTCTTATTATACTCTGCTTCACCCTGATGTAATAGGCGAATTAAGGACCATGATGACATGTTAGCAGAATCATCGCGAGCCTGTGAGCAGTTGGATACTTTTCAGCATAGAATGTCAGAGATAGTTCGCCAAAGTAGATACACAAATGAAAGACTAGGTAAGACTCTTGTATCAAAACATCTTTGTTTCTTAACTGAATTTCTTCCTTTTCTTTTCTTTTCTTTTGCATGTGTATGTTCGTGTTATTAGAAACTAGACTTCTAGGGTGAGGCTAGAAAGAGCATCGATAGGTGGTTGAAGCGAAGAAAGACTAAAACTGATTGAGTTGATCAATCCCAGTGAAGTTCATTTGGTGATTGGGGTTAGGCATTGCCCTCCTCCCTAAATTTTTGTCCCCCTCCCCTGTATTTTGAAAAATATCTTCTATGTATTTTCCTTGAAGGTGCGTTTTTTTCTTTAAAAACTTCGACAAAACAGCAATAATGACCCTTCCCTAGGTTTTGAAAATAAAATTTTCCCCCACCTTAATTTTTGTGAAATGGCGCCTCTGGTCAAACTTATTTCTGCGCATTTTGTAAATGTAACTTATTTCCTTTTGGGCCCTTACTTGCGACGAGTGATGGAACTTCTAATGGATACTTTTTAGTAGAGCACTTTACTAAGTTGAGCTTTTTGCAAAATTTTAAACTGAGCATACAGATGGGTCCTGTCCTAAATAACAACTCAAATTTAATACTGATTTAATAAAGACGAAGATTTTAGAGCTAGGGATGTTGGTCATGGTGGTATGAAGGTAAATGATGAAATCGTTGAAGAAATAGATTTGTTCCTTTACCTTGATAGACCTCTCTAGAGGAAGAGGAGATATGAAGTTTTTCAATGAATTTAGAAAGATATGGGAGACCAAACGGATCTGAATAAATTAGCGTAGCCGAAAATGGAGCAAAAGCAAGGGCAACAAAAACTAAAAGCGACCTGCTAGATCTTTGAAGGTAATTTCAGGAACCATGCTTGACATCGACATTTCGAAGGCTATTCTATATCTACCAACAAGTTTAACTCCACTCGATATATGGATCGTGAAAAATAGGCTTCCTTGGCTTTGACTGGTCCCTTGGAAGACAAAGGCTTTATGGCTACGTTTAATTAAGTAGCCATCAATGTGGTAAGATAAAGCAAGAAAATACTGGATCAGATTGCAGGACAATACCTTCAAATATTTATTGCGATCTCTGGGGACTTTTGTCCCCAGATGCTGTGACAACTTCATAGTTCCTTAGACTTCAAATTGTAAAAACAAGAGTAGCATATTATAACCGGCTGGACTACTCAAAGGAATAGGGGCTTTTTCTTTCTTGAAAAATCTTTACATAATTTCGAAATTGCTTACGCAAGTGATATATCACGAAGTAGCTGATCGAAGTATAAAAAAGAAACAAATTCTAGAATATACACCGCTTTTTTTTCATAAATTTGCTCAAATCTCCATCTGCGATTGTGCGTTTCAAAAGTATTGTTCAAAGATGATTTTAATGAATAATCCAGTGAAGGAAAATATCTTGTAAAGAAAGACATCATTCAATATACATTGTTGGGCAAATTAAAAGACTACAAGAAAAGCTTGGCTCCCTAAAGCTGACAACATTGACATCATGCTTCCGATAAAAATTTGGTTGTTAACTCATCTCACTTTTCACAATAAATTTGAAAAGTCAATAAAAGAAAAAACCTAATCATATTTTGTTTTAGTAAATAGTCTATAATAATATTAATTTATTTGAACCCTCTATACATACAAAAATGCACTTAGAGGAGTAAGGAAAATAAATGTACATAAGAAAAACACTTATCATCACAAACACTAAAAAACACACAACAATGATTCACAAACGATTAATACACCTCAACGGAAAATCTACGACTGACTCAGATCACTGTCTGAATCTGCCTTCTAAAACATCCATCTTATCACATATCCCAAAAACTCCGTAATATTTGGAGATATAACTGTTACGGGACCAAATAGGAACACGAAAAAAATACTTACAAAATTTGAAAGAGATGAATCGAATTTGTTGACGTTCCTACGAGGTAAAAAAAAAAACTTCCGTAATGGCACCAGAAAAAACACATGGGGAGCAAAAACGTGGTTTAAAGCCAACCAAGCTTTTTTTGTCAAATTGACCTTTAAGTCTAGAGAAATATCCATAGGCCTTTCTCAACTTCTCTCTTAATGCATTTATTGTTAGCGACATTGTTGCTCGAATCGAGATCTCGAATGCAAGTCCAAGGTACTTGAGAGGCACACTGGCAAAAATTGAATCAGGACCAACCTGAATTTATGAGTTGGGAGGGTAATAATGACTAAAAACGAGAAATTCAGTTTTAGCAGAAGCAACTGACAGCCCGATGTATGTGAATATCTGGTTTAATATGTACTTTTTCTATGGTTAGACTAGTGAAATCATAGTCAAGGCAACAGCGTTAAGTTGTCATAGAGTGACTTGTTTTGTGTGCCTTTTTTCTGGCTGTATATAATGGAAGATCTTCGGAAATCAGGATCAATGAAAGCTATATTGATTGCTTAAATTCTAAGATTTGTGAAGCCACTCTAGTTTTCTAATACAATTGAAAGGAATGAATTTTAAAGGAAGCAAGAAGTGCCAAAAGGAAGTTCCATTTTCAAGTGTTCAGACTAACTTAACTGTCGCAAATATTTGTTTTTTCACGCTCGTAAAAATTAGTGCTGTATTAAAATAGCGGAACTGAAATGATCGCTTCAAAATTGTTTTATATCGAGATTTTTTATTCCATGAAATTTGACTAGTTTGAAAACTATTTGTTTACAAAGAGGTTTACTATTAAAATTATATTTTTTTTCAGTAAAGCACGAATGACACCATAGTCTTTTTTTTCAGGGGAGGGGTGGTTTTTCAGGGGGAGGCGGGATCAAATTCAGTTGTAGTTTCTGCTCGTTTTGAGTTTAAATTCATTGCTCAGTGCAATTTTTGTTCTCCTTAGGTTTTATTTCTTAGTTCATAGTAAATACTATTCGATTCAACTTTAATTTATTATAATAGTTCTAATTTTCCGATTCGGTCTTTACTGTTCGTCTTTTTATTTAATCAATATGATATTTGTATGTATTCATAGTGGTAATGTTTCTTAATTTTTAGTTTTCAGGTTAGAAATTTATAAATCTTACGCTTCTTTCGTTGACAGTAATATCCGGTCGTTTTTAATTTAACCTGTAAAGATTCTTTATTGTTGATGATCGTTTGTCTAATAATAACTAGGAAGTTTTAAAATTCTTCAAGCCCTGTTCACGAAACAGTATTGTATATCATCCACTGGGCGTGTATCATTAGATTTTCTCTTCTGAAGGACCTTTACTTGTATGGACTACCTGGCTTTTCAAGAACAACCCTGCGGCGTTACTTCCTCCTCAACTGCGACGCTTGGTATTTAGTTTTTTCGATGATTTCAAACCCATTGGCTTCCTCAGAATTTTTAATCGATAGCAACTTGCACCTCCATGGGGCAAAATCGTAGTTTGGTGCCAAAAAGTAACAGAAAACGCCACTGTGGCACAATCTTCTTGGTCACTTTGAAAATGTACTAGAACTTTTAATTTCGGTTCGGATGAAGTCCTTTGTCGGTCTTCTTGGACCATCGGTTCGATACGATCACACTTAGGAAATACAATCTAGGATACGATTCAATGGGGAATTCTCGGAAGGGAATTTTTCGAAAGAGAGATATTTCCGAGCTGCAACGATTTTAACGGTAAGCTACAGAGTGTTCAAATTTTTCGAGGAAAAAAAAAAATCAAGTTTATAGAAAGGACGAAATTTAAATATTTTTTGAATCAAGTAAAACTGGTCTTCAAAAATAAAAAAACATCTTCTATTTTTGGGAGCATTCGGGTGTAATTATTCTAAGTACGTTCAAACTAACGTAGCCGACAACAATGTTATCTTATTACGAAAGATTGTATTCTATACTTCCTAGTCTTTTTAAGAGCCAGGTGTATGTATACACAGAGCATAAATTTAAGGGGAGGCACCCACACGACGATAATATTACTTATTTAACTGGAACTTATAATTATGAAACATGTTTGCTTAGCAATTCTGTTTTCAAACAGTTCGTTGTAACGAACTGTAATAAGGAGCGACCCAGCTCAATAGTAACTGAAACTCTAAATAGAGGGATTTTGATACCAATATATACATCAAAAGAATCGAATTTTTGCTGATTTTAAATATATAATTTTCATCAAGTTTAGTTTTACCCATCGAAAGTTACGAGTTGAGAAAATTTGTCTTGTTTTCAAAAAAGGGGGAAACGTCCCCTGAAAGAGGGAAACGCCTCAGACTCATAAAAACTGAATGAAAATCACACCGTTAGATTCAGCGTATCAGAGAGCCCTACTGTTCAGGTTTCAAGCTCCTATCTACAGAAGTGTGGAATTTTGTATTTTTTGCCAGAACAAAGATCACGGATGCGTGTTAATTTTTTTTTGAGGGGTGGTCGTATCGAGCCAATGGTCCTAGAATGTCGCAAGAGGACTCATTTTAACGGCAATTAAAATTTCTAGTGTGTTTTTTAAGTGACCAAAAATGGGAGGACAGCTATGCCCTCTCCCACGGTAATTTTTTCCCAAAGTCACCGAATCAAAATTTTGAGATAGCCATTTTGTTCAGCATAGTCGAAAAATATAAAAACTACGTCTTTGAGGACGACTTAATCCCCCAGAGTACCCGGAGGAAGGGGTGCAAGTTATGAACTTTGCCCATTGTTTACATATTGTGTTTACTATTGGGAACTATACTGACATTTTCATGGGGAATTTTTTCTGGTGGTAGGGGGGTCGGGAGGGGGTTTTTACGTGAGAGGATCTTTCCATGGGGGAAGAGAATCTCAATGAAGGGGGCGCTGGATTTTCCAGCGTTATTTAAAAAAACAATCAGAAATTAAATTTTAAAGAAACAAGTTTTTTCAAGTGAAAGTAAGGAGCAACGTTAAGACATAAAACGAACATAAATTATAACGTATATTAGGAGGCTCTTCCCCTCCTCAATACCTCGCTCTTTACGCTAAAGTAATTTCTGTAATTTCAAGAGAGCTATCTATTCTAATTAAACTATCTTGGTGATTCAGGGATAATTCTTAAAGAATTGGAACAAAATTCGAACTTTAGTGTAAATAGCGAGTTATTGAGTAGGGGGTGAACCCCTTCATATACGTAATAAAATATCAGAATATAGAAGTTTATCACGTAAGTTAATTTTTACGTAAGTATATTTATTCCTAATAAAAACGTTAGTAAATAAGAATAAAAGTTTCAGTGACCTTTTTAAGTAATAAAAAAAATTGGAGGGCAACAAGGCCCCCTCCGTCGCCATTTTTCTCAAAGTCGTCCGATATAAAACTTTGAGAAAGCCATTTAGCCAAAAATAAAAATTAATACGCAAATTTCGTTTTTAATCATTCATGTAAGATGAGCCAATATCAAAACCTGCATTAATTAAAAGCATTCAGAAATTAAATAAAAAACATATTTTTTCAACTGAAAGTAAGGAGTAACTTTAAAACTTAAAGCAAGCAGAAATTATTACGCATATGAGGGGGTTCATTCCCTCCTCAATACCTTGCTCCTTATGCTAAAGTATTTTTAGCAATTTCAAAAGAAATATTTATTCTAATTAAACGGCCTTTGTGATTCAGGGGTCATTTTTAAAGAGTTCGAACAAAATTCGAACTTAACGTAAAGAGCGAGGTATTGACGATGGGGCGAGCGCCCTCATATACGTAATAAAAATATATGAATATATAAGTTCGTTACGTAAGTTAATTTCTAAGTTATGTATATTTATTACTAATTAAAACGTTCTAAAATAAAATTAAAAATTCTAGTGGCCTTTTTAAGTAAGAAAAAAATTGGAGGGCAACTAGGCCCCCTTGTCGCCCCTTTTTTCTCAAAACCGTCAAATAAAAACTTCGAGAAAACCATTTAGCCAAAAAATAGTAAAATCATTATGCAATTTGCGTTTTAATTATTCACGTACGGTGAGCCAAAATCATAATCTGCGTTAATTCAAAAAGAGTCAGAAATTAAATAGAAAAAGTTTTTTAAACTGAAAATAAGGAGTGACATTAAAGATTATAACAAGCAAAAATTATTCCGTATATGAAAGGGGCTGTCCCCTCTTCAATGTCTCGCTCTTTACGTTTAAGTTTGACTCTTTCTCACAACTCTAGTTTTTAAAACAATAAAATCTTTAGCGTAAAGAGCAGGGCATTGAGGAGGAGGGGACAGCCCTTTTTATACACGGAATAATTTCTGTTCGTTTAAAGTTTTAATGTCACTCCTTACTTTCAGTTAAAAAAACATGTTTTTTTTTTATTTAATAGTTAGTAAGGGCGAGGCACGAGTTTTTGTAGCTTAAACTGTAGATGCAAATCAAATGATTGAGTCTGGGAATCTACATGTTGGAAAGGCATCGAAAAAAGAAAATTTTCTTTCAATAAAGTTTCGAAATGGTAATCCATTAAATGGCTTAATTGCTACGGCTTACATAAGGCGTCATCTTTTTTGTTATGCCTCGTCCAACTATCTAAATTATTTCGTCTATTTCAGCTCAGTCTTCAGAAGTGATAGTCCAAACCCGTGATGAGTATCGATCGTTGCGACATTATGTAGACGTTACTAGGAAACTGCTAACTAAATACGATCGACGTGAGCTCACGGATACGTTTGCTTTCTTCTTAGCATTCACATTCTTTTTGGCCTGTTGTTTTTACGTTATTATGAAAAGATGTTTCTGATGCTCGGTTCTTTCTTTTTTCTTACAATAGTTTTTTTTTTGTTTCAAATGTAAGTTTGCTAAACATAGCTGTGAAATTAAATGATCCATTCATAGACCAAACCTGTTTCATCTATCTTTTGAGTGCTTTAATACGAGTAGAGAAAAATTAGTCAGAAAACGTTACTTATTAAAAGTAAAAAAAAACAAACTATTTTATAGATTTTTCCCACCATAGTCTCTGCTTCTCGGATGCTTTGCTGCGCTAAAACTTTTGCAGCGTTGTCATTATCTTCTGAAGTTCGACTTAGAATAGAATAGTCTATGGCAATAATGGTAGATAATCATCCAATCTTCGTAACAAAAGAGTAACAGGCCTTCAAAGCTCCAAATTTAAGCTAAAATGGATATTCTGATCATGGTTGTAGAATCATATCAGAATAAAACTTATATTTGATTTTACAAATTAAATTCAAAGTTTCCTTAAGTAACGAGAAGGAAATATGCAAATTAACTTATCTTAAGATACCGCATATATATATATATATATATATATATATATATATATATATATATATATATATATATATATATATATATATATATATATATATATATATTGAAGAAGTTGTGGTAGAAACTTCGGAGGGGCTCATCGATAGGAAAATGAGAGTTTTTGTTCCCTTTTTGAGAGCCTAAGTGTTTGGAAGTCAATCATTCCGTGTCTCGTCCTTTTTAGACCCCTCACCCCAAAAACACCAGATCAATATTTTGCGAAAGCCAATTTGTTCATAATAGTCGGAAGGTCCGAAAACTATGGACCTGGGTATGACATTACTCCCCGGTCCCCTCACAGTCCCTGAGGCAAGGGCTTTAAGTTATAAAAGTATGACGCACTTTGTCATCGTTACCCAGGGCATCGTTCTTTAAATTATTCTTTAAATTCCTAGATAAGACCTAAAATCAGGTAGAGAAGAAGAAGGACTTACAGAAGAGGTTGTAGTTTCGCCGATATAGAAGTAAACGCATCTTGAACTTTTAGCTCACCCTCTACATTTTTCCCGTCAATCACAACACTTGAAGGGACAGAAGGAGGCAGAAAAGATGATCTGATAACAGAATTGATTACTTTCCATGTCTTCCTAATGTCTTTACCGCATGCAGAGAATTTTCTATGATAAAATAACGATTTAGCCCTTCGGCAAAGCGAATTGTAAACTCTTCTATAAGCTTTGAAAAGTTGAAGCCGAGAATCACGCGAAAATGGCTTAGAGCACCTGTAAGCCTTCCAAAGATAATTTTTCTTCCTCCAACTTTTAAGGAGTCCAGGGGTCATCCCAGGATTCAAAGGGGTTGTTCTTTTCGATGCTGGGATTCGATTGGGGTGCATCACATGTATCAAAGATAACTTCTTTCAGTTATCTTTACTGAGTGAGACTATTGGTGAAAAAAAAGACCTAAAACAAATAAATAGCAGCACAAAAAATTAACGCAGCAAGTGCTGCTTCAAGGTCAATGAAAATAAGTCATAAAAAAAATTAATATAAGTCAAGAATCTATTTTCACGATCAAAATAGCGACAGTTTATATAGAATATTTCAGAGTAGCTAAGTATATAAATGGCTGGTAAATTAAAACTTTCACAGGCAAATACCTGAAATAAACTGCATCAAACATTAAATGTTTGTCAAGGTTATATTCTTAAAATACCGAATAAAACAAAAAACAAATGATTTGCAATATCTCTCGGTAATAGAGACTGGGCAAGTCATTAACTGTGGACAATTATTTTTATTTGTCGAAGTCTAGTGACTGGTCCTTCAGTAGGGTGGCTCTCAAGGTCGGATAGTAGACCACGAGGAGCTGGGTGATTCAGACAATTTAGTCTAAATCGATATGTTAACTCATGTCTACTATTATCAAGTGAATTCAGGTCGAGTTGTTTTAGTGCATCATCATATGTTGAGTAGTTACGTCCAAGTATAATTTTTACAGCTCTTTTTTGTATCATGTCAAGTCTATCTGATTGATCTTTCTTCAAAACCGGATGTCAAGCTGGACACACATACTCAAGAGAAGGTTTAACATAACTGCAGTATACAGATTTCAAAACCTCAGTTGGCATACCAAATCTCTTCAGGTTGGAAAACGATTGTAAAAGTAAGGCGCCTTTTTTAGTCAGATAGTCAACGTGCAACTTCCATCTTACATCTCCCCCCGAAAGTACTCCAAGTATTTTGACAGTTTTCCTTTATCGGCAGTAGGAAATAGAAGAGTGGATGTCAACCTTTAGGAAGAAAAAAGTCTTATAAGAGCTCTTAGTTTCGCTGACTGTCAGTTTTACCTTTCCTAATTCAGCTTTTAGGTCAATAAAAATCCTGGTCAAGTCAGACTGTTTGGTAGTCAGAGGGCTTTGTTGCAGCGATAAAACAGTCAAATCATCAGCAAACTTAAAACGCTCTCGAAATGTTGCTAAAATACGACAAAAAAAACAATTAGAAAAGAAAGTGGGTCTAATTTAGTCCCTTGTGGCGAATCGCAAAAAATATCTAAAAGCCCTGATGGCTCATGATAAGGGAGTTGGACATACTGAGACCTTTTAAAAAGAAAACTAGCAAGCATATGCACAACAAATGGCGGGCACCCATAACCTTAGCTTCTTCCAGTGCTACATTATGTTCAAGATTATCAAAAGCCTTTACTATATATGCAAATAATGCATCAACATCAAGCCCATTTTTTTCGATGTGTTTAAGGATGGTATCCAGCAAAGCAACCAAATAATGAACTGTACTATACCCGGGTCTAAATCCAAAATGTTGGGAATCTATGTTATCTTTTTTGTCCTCAAATAAATAATCGAAAACAAAACTTTCAAACGCTTTTGAAAGAGCCTTCGTTTTTTAAATCGGCCTCATATCAGTAATATCCTTAGGGACCTTACATTTGGGGATTGAGGTAACATATGCCTGTTGAAAAATACTAGGGAAAAGACCATCAATAAAACACTGGTTAAAAATTATCTCGCTTGGGTAACTAGATTTACGAGGATCAAGTGCCTTTAACTTCTTAACAAATGAACTAATCTCAAATGAACTGACAAAAAAATGAACTGATTCATTAGGTGGTAATACCGTTAGTCGCGGATGGATTTTGCAAATTGATACAAAAAAAAATCAATCAATAATCTTATTAGGTTGCAGGGGTTACCATCATTATCTCTAATTTCAATTTTGGTCACTTTTTCGTCGATGAAACTTCCGTGAATTGGATTTATATATTTCACTTATTTTTTTTAACCATATTGCTTACGTGAACGCCTTATTTTTTACATAATTATATTTCTTAACCTTTTGAAATCTTCATCAGGTCCAGTTAAATGCAATTCATTCCTCAATTTCATCAGATCGCGAATATCTTAAGTAATCCATGGTTTTTCATTCTCATATATACATTATCATATATTTTTCATATCATATATTTTTCAGATCTCATATATTTTTTTTTGTGGGAAAATTTCGGAGTATTTTTCGAACAGTTCCCTGCAAAATAAACGTGCCATTTTGTCACCATCAGACAATGAGAGGATATCACGCCGGTCACGATTTTCGAGCCAATTTTTGTAGAGGTTTACTAGCTAAATTTAAATAAATTAAAAAAAAAATTGAATTTTCAATTAATGAACAGATTGAATTAATACCTTTTTTGAATGAACAGAAATTATTACGTATGTAAGGGCGTTCGTCTCCTCCTCAAGGCTTCGCTCTTTTGCTAAAGTATTTTTAGTAATTTCAACTATTTTTTCTACGGCCTTTGTGATTCGGGGGATCGTTCTTAAAGATTTGGGACAAAATTCAAGCTTTAATGTAAAAAGCGAGGTATTGACGATGGGCGAACCTCCTCATATACCTAATAATACTAAAAAAATATAGGAGGTCGTTGCATAAGTTAATTCGTAAGTTACGTATATTTATTACTAATAAAAACGTTCATAAAAAAAGTTCTAGTTGCATTTTTAAGTAACCAAAAATTAGGGGGCAACTAGGCCTTCTCCCCCGCCCCCTTTTTTTTATCAAAATAGTCCGACCAAAACTATGTGAAAACCATTTAGCAAAAAAAAGTAAGTTGATATGCAAATTTTGTTTTAATTATTCATGTGCGGAGAGCCAAAATAAAAAAATACATTAATTCAAAAACGTTTAGAAATTAAATAACAAAAAAAGAAGTTTTTTCAACTAAAAGTAAGGAGCGACATTAAAACTTAAAACGAACAGAAATTATTCCGTATATGAAAGGGCTGTCCCCTCCTCAATGTCCCCATCTTTGTGCTCAGGTTCTTTTATTATTTTAAAAAGTAGAACTGTGACAAAGAGTCAAACTTTAGCGTAAAGAGCGGGACGTTGAGGAGGGGACAGTCCTTTCATATACGAAATAATTTCTGTTCGTTTTAAGTTTTAATGTAGCTCCTTACTTTCAGTTGAAAAAACTCGTTTTTTTTGTATTTAATTGACAAAAAGAATGGGGTAACCACTACCAAAAACAATATCTCTGATAAAATCTATTCCTTCATTTATATACGAAACGGAGCAAATGTTCAGGGGACGATCAATGAGAGAAGTTACTACTGCTCTTTTAACTTGTGGGGGTTGATTTGAATTAAAATGAAGATATCTGTTGTTTTGCCTTGGTTTTCTAGAAATAGTAAAATCAAGTTTATCAGTATTACGAACAATTTTCACATCTAAAAACATAACTTTATTTTCAGTTTCTAGAGTAAACTGCAAATTTCTATCATAAGTATTAAGATGCTCTAACAAGCCCCGAAGTTCTCTAACAGCCAAATGTTATTTTCAACCCTCTGAACTTCCTCAGACTTTCTATCCAAATTTTTTCTCAAATATGTGCAATAAAACTGAAGTTGTTCACCCATCCAAGCACTTTCAAAATCTGTATCTCATGAAATAACTCGAAATTTGTAATAAAATGTTCTCAAACCTAGTTGGCCCTCTGGAGCTATCCATCGATTTCCATGATCGTGCTATAATAGATAGCCTCTTTTAAAAATAAAAGAAAGCTATACCAGTCAATAGATATGCATAACGCCTCTTCCCCGGAAACGACCATGGTCTAACTGTCAATTACAAACTAAGATTCCCTTACTTGTTTCTGAGTTGTGTTTTCCCAATTCTTTTAATCAAATAAAAGGTAAGCTAATTTACAGAAGTTTCTAGCCCCTCATCCTTGAGAATCACTGTCCTCTAACAGTCTATTCTTACTTGCACTTCCTTCTCGATACAGGACGCGGAACCAGACTTTTCGCATAACCAAATGTTTCGGAAAGCAATGATAGATACATCCCGTAGCAAAATATGCCTACTCCTCATCGTGAAGATGACCATGCTATAAAAAGGAATTGAAAAGAAATGTGTATAGAAATATATATTGACTTAGCTGCCACATGAACCGCACTATTTTTAATCGTTGGCATCTTTAATAATTAAAGTGTAAAATATAATCTGATAGAGCCTAATTAGTGCAACGTTCGTATTCATCCCTAAATTTTTAGAATCATACTGTTTCCTATAATCATTGCGGGACCATGCCATTGGGATGCATTTTTATCTATAATTGCTTGGTAACTATATAGTGATAAGTTTTCTGACCCTCAAGTATTTGGGAAACCAAAAAGATTTGCACAAATTATTTGTATTAGCCTAAAATGTATATTAGGAGCCAAAAAGAGTTGTATAAACTGGAAACAATTGGAAACACCTTATTGACAAAAATGATCACGGCCTAGCGGCCAAATGTTATATTCAAATCTCTAAGTTTTCTCAGACTCTTAATCTGATTTCTTTTTGTCAGTGTGTGCATTAAATCTGAAGTTCTTAACCCCTCGAAAGTTTGGATCTCGTGAAAGAACTGAAATCTCGCAATATAGTTATAGTAATAATAATAATAATTTATTTATCACCCACTTCACAAAACAGAGGTTAAGTGGAGTAAAATACAAAAAAAAACAGCAAAAGTAATACAAAAGAAACAAATTTAATCACATACAGAAAAAAGACGGATAAGGCGATGAAAACATCCTAGCCTATAAAGCGCTTCAATAGCTAGCTTCGCAGATAATTTTTCGAAAGCACCAGTAATATCTGTCGCACAATACTTTTTAACCAGTTTTGTATTCCGGTAAGAACGAGGTAGATATAAAAGAAATTTGCAGCACCGGTAATAATTTTTGCGAATACGGTTAAGATCACCAGTCAACTGAAGTGGCCTAGTACCAGAACAAAAGAGCACAGAATGATCACAAAAATTCGAGTAAAGCCGAGTTAGCGCTCTTCTCCTATAGTGTCCACGATTTGCTACAATCTTAGAGTAACCGAGCCTCAGCTTATCACTAATATCTTTGTCAGCGCGAGACCGGAGAGCATTCACAGAATCGCAAACTGTTATACCAAGCAAATGACACGATTTAACACGAGGAATACTAAAACCATCACAGTATAGTGACTCTGAACTGACCAGACTCAGTTTGACTAATCAGAAGAAGTTCATCCGCATAAGCCAGATATGAGATATCAGATGGTCCTAGTAGGCACGTAGTCGATATTTTTGATAATATATTGTCAATACAAGTAATAAAAATATACGGCGAATATGACCAAAATAAGAATTATCTAATGACTTAAGGTGAAGGTAAGAATGGGAGCACCAAAAACGAAGCACGTGAATTACCGATGGATTTAGTCCTCTCTGTAATAATGTTGTCCATGCATGAGTATGACAAATACTGTCAAATGCTTTAGACAACTCTAGTGCTGCGAAATGAAGGACGCAACGATTGCGATGGGCATCTTTCAATAAAGAAGTCAAAGTACGGTGAGCATGCTGACAGCCTAGCGCAGATCTAAAACCAAATTGATTATCATCATTTAGAGCAAGCTTAGTGATATAAGGTAGTAGGAGGTGTTCAAAAAGCTTGCTAAGAGTACAAGCTACCGTTATGGGCCTATAAGAACTACAAGAAACCGGATCTTTTCCTGTTTTTAGAAGTGACGTAACGCTACCGCATAAGAACGAGTTGGGCACACACAACTACTCAAACACATTTGAAAAAACAGTTAGAGATGAGATACCAGTTCAAAAGAATTCGGAACAGGATTCAAAACACTAATCCCATCAATATCCAAAGATTTTGATTTTAAACCCTTAATACCTTTAACAATATCCCACTTTTCAACTGGAATCACACGTCTCTGACATAAACGTGACGGCAATTTTTTTTCAAGCAAATATGAGAAACGCTTATGCATTGCATAATTAACTTTCGAAACTATTTTTGAATAATGTTCCATCCAAGATGGACGAGATATAATATCACTAGAACTTGCATCCGGAAACTTGGCAGAATTTATCACTTTTCGCTGCTCACTATTACTTTTCGGGAAAGTTTCACCGGAGTAACGAACGGCACGAAGATGGCGTTTATATTTGAGCTTCGTCTTTTGTTTTATATCAAACACAGTACCCCGAGAAGGTCGACCACAGGCAGACCAGATGACTTTTTTCAGCAAAGGATCACACTTCCAAATTGGTTTTTGGGTATTCCGCCTGACACGGATCAGCGGGATGGCCAGATCTTCAGCTTGCTTTATACATAAGATAAAGTCACGATAATAGCGATTCAAATCAGCACGAGCATTGTCAATAATAGGGTACGCATTTGTGCAAAGAAGAAGGAAAAGGGACACGTACGGTGGACAGTAGAGCTCCAAGTGTAGCAAGGTAAAGAGGCATGTTCGCACTAGACCAATCACGTTTTTCAAACCACTTATGCAACATTGAGGGTTGGTTCGAGTATATGTCAGAAGTAACCATAATATCAAAATACAGAGGTAAATGATCATAATCTCTCTCATCTTCATCAACATGTACTGCTGAAGTTTGTAATGAATGATGGCAGATAGAGTGGTCTAAATTTGAGACAGAACCACTACAGTGGATATATGTATAACTGAGGTCTTTTGTTAGGACCTTAAATACTGTGGGTAGACACTGAAAAACCGCTTCCTTTCGTGTCGAGGAAACGGTGATGTCACAGTTTAAGTCGCCTATAAGCATCCAATTGTATCCCAGACGCTCAATACCAGATATGAGAGTCTTTAATTTATTGCAGGCATTCGCATAGCTGGAGAAGGAAGAAACAGATCTTCCATCATGGGGCAAATAGGCGTTGCACGTCTGCAAGCCGGATCGCAAGATAGTGTTCAGAGGATTAGTAGCAGCTAGGAGACAAATAGCTAGGCAGAGATCGCTTAATTATACAGGCAAGACCGCCAGAAGGCCTGCCTCGGGTACGTCGAGCATTCGTGATGAAAACAGCATGTTGAGAACTTTGCCTTAAAAAGTTTACACTGCGACTTGGGAGCAGGTGTTCTTGTAACAGAACAATATCATGATTAGCTACTTTCTCATCAAGGCTTAACACTTTGTCCTTTGTCCCATTGATGTTGAAAGAGACTTTATATTCATTCATGATTGCAAGCGAGAAGGTCGTGGAGCTTTGGAATTAGCAAGAGACTTAGTTTGGAGCAACGAAAACTGTAAGCAAAATGATCTCCACAACAATTTGCACACTTTGGGGTGTTACTGCAAGGTGAGTCACTGGAGTTCATATGGGGACCAGATCACCGTGAGTATTTGTAGTTTTTATCGGGACATTTTCCAGCAAGGTGGTCAGGTGATTGACATTTCCTGCAGCAACTAGGAATTTGCCGATATTCATACACTCGGAATAGTTCATAGCCTATCTTCGGTCCAGATTTAAGGGCCAAGGAAAGAGAAATTTCGTCTTCGAACGTAATTTTCACACAATTTGAGCTCCCAATTCTCATAGCGTCTCGAACACCCCTGCAAGCTTTAGGAGGCGAAAGATCAAGATCTTGTGCAACGCCTTTCATCCCCTATCTCTCTAATTCTCATCCTGGAGTCTACCGACATCATAGCTTCCCGAGAGGTAGTTACCCTTCCGAAATTTCAGCCCTTAAATGAACTCTAGACACTACTAAATGGTGATCTTTACTTTTAACATCAATAAAAGCACTCCTATATAACCTAGTATCTTGTATTGATCCTGCCAGTCTTCGGTTTACTATAAGATAAACAATAAGGTTTACTGTCTTACCATCGCGTGAGTACCATGCCAACTTATGGGCCATTTTACGACCAAACACCGCATCGGTTATAAGTAGATTACCCACAAAATTGCAAGTCTGAAGCCATTAATTTTTTCTTTTCCTACAACAAATTTATCTAGGCTAGGATACCGTATATCCCTGTTTTTACCGACCTGGGCGTTGAAATCATAGTAAAAATACCATATTTCTACCTGGGAACCTGTCTATTTGCTCCTGCAATTGTAAGTAAAATTCATCTGAGTCACTATTATCTCCGTTAGTTCGTTCAACAGGGGCATATACTACCATAACTGATACCCTGAACTTTTTAGTAATAAAATGAGCAAGTAGAATTCTATTATTAATACCCTCCCGGCCAAAACAAGACTTAGCAGCTTCCTTATTCATCATGAGCCATACTCCCTGTCTATCTACCCCATTCTTCCTGACTGAGTAAAAACAAATTCTGTATCACCTAATTTCATGCTTCCTACCCCTGAGATATGAGTTTCTGAAACTCTTAATAAGTCCAGTTCGAATCGTCTGAATTCGTCAGTCAAAATGTTATTACGATAGTCGTTTTTTAATGTCGTAACATTCCAAGTTCCGATTTTCGTGTTCTTTAAATCATTGAAATTATTTTAGCCTCAGGAAAAGCAATAATCCCGGATACCAGTGCAGGACGGGGAGCAATATATCTTCTCAAGTGTGCACCAAAGCGCTTTAGCCGGCTTAGAACCGAAAAGCAAGAAGTCCCTGGGACATCCAGTATGAATCAAGGTTTTGTGAAATCGTGGGCTCATTTTGGTCAAAAACATGGTTTTCAGCACTTGACGATGTTCTATCAAGAAGAGTCGAAATCCTGCACACAGTCCCAAGCCTATTTCATGCCTACAAATATTATGCTGCTACGGGAAGGCAACCCATAGTAGATAAATTAGCTAGGAAGAGGTTTTTCAGCCCAAAAACGCCCGTCAAAACAGACCAAACCCAGAAGAGTTATCCATGAATCAGAATCCTTTACGAATGCAGTCGTTTACCAGGCTAAAATTTCCTCAAGGGGCACCACTCCTCAAATGGGAATACACGTCACCGCAAGGTCCCCAGTCTTGTAGGTACCCCGAAAGGGTCGAGGCAGTTCTTTGATGAGGCCGTTGTTCAAAGATCTGTATCTTATACCCTGTCGCAGTTGTCCTCCTGTAATGGGTCCTCCCACGATGGTGTTCTCCGCCACCCTGCAATTTAACCCATTACTGGTAAAAGGTTTGTAACTCATGGGACGTGTGGACACGGCGGTGTGCCCTGTTAAGTGTACATTTGAGGGGCGATCTTCCTCTCCCACATGTACTTATGACCCCGGGCGAGGGTGTCCAAGTTTCTATCATGGACCCCAGGAACAAGGTCCCCCTTTGGTCCGTACCTCCTATGGTGGTACCCTACATATCTGTAAGGCATTCCCCTAGCGCCACCTGGGGGCACGCTCTTCGGGTGACAAAAAAATTAGAAAAAGAGACAGACAGTTAATGAAACAGACAAAAAAAAAAATTATTACATATTGAGAAATTATTACATATTGCAAATATAATAATTGCATATTGGTTGCGTGAAGGCAGCCATTTAATTGAGACAAATAGAAAGAAGCGTTCAGATTCCAAATCGATTCCATTCAAGCAAGGGTATAAATGAAGAATGCTTAGTTTCCTAAATAATAGTCTCTACTTTATTATAGATTTTTGGAAGTCTCTTCAGTGATGAAGCAAGGGTCGAAACTCAAATAACAAGCGACAGTCTCACGCGAAACATGAAATAACAGTCTTATGTTAAGCTGCAGAAAAGTATTCAAATAACTTGCCGTAGAAGTATGAGTTTTAGCGTTCTAAGGATTCCATGACTCCTGGAGACTTTCATCTTCACCAGTAGACTCCGGTGCAGCGCCGGTTTACTTTTCGGTGGCGAATAGCTTGTTTTTATGAAAACAGCTGCCCGTCGTGGCACGCCACTGAGAACTATTGGCATGTCGCCGATTTTCTTCAGTGACAATGCACTGCCTGACGCTGATTTTTCTTATAAGAAGGAATTTCAAATCTACTCAGAAAACCCCAGGTGATGTAACGTCCAGCTCCGAATAAACCCGAAGAGTCTCTTAAAGCAGAACACCGTGGGACGTACTGCAAGAACACCGAGAATGAGAACATCTTTGCTGCATAAAGACAAAATAAAATTCGAGGAAATACAGGATAAGCAACATTATTCAAAAATTTGAAGGATCAAGAGTTTTTTTTCTGATTTTTTTTTATCACTGTATTTTTCAATAAACGATAGAGTTCACTAGACTTGTTCTAGTTGAGTAGCACAGAGGTAAATGCAAAAAAAAATTAGTTGTGGAAGGCGAATAGGAAAGTTAATAAGAGGTTAAAGGCAAAAGCAAAATGCAATAATGCAGGAACAAGGAGATTAAAGATCCGACAATGTCAAAGTAGAATATTTCTTTTATTACTTTTTGTTTTTTCGGTTTTTCGTTTTCGAAACCTGCTTTGGGGGGGGGGGGGGTATTGGAAAACTTGTAAACATCAGAGACGAATTTGCAAGTTTTAGTGAAAAAACCTCCCTTGTCGTTATCCAACTACAGATCGCTGATAACGATGAAAAAACTAAACCAAACCAAAAAAAATTACGGATTTTCTGTAGACAGACTATTGAATAATCTTTCAATTTCAAATCCTGTCGAAAAACTAATATTCCATATTAGCTCGTAATCGTAATTTGTCACCTAAATATTCCACCATATAAGCTCCAACAATGACGATTTAGAATTGTTTGCTTTCGATTTGCTATTCCACAGACTAGAAAAAGATTCTTTAAAGGGAGAGGGGCAGTCGGAAAATTTACAAATTTCATAGGAGGAAAAATTCAAGTTTCAGAGGAAAAATTGATCTCTTGTCGTGATCCAACTATGACCGCTGATAATGATGAAAAAAAAAAAAAATCGAATTCAGTAGTTTTACTCAGCAGGACAACTAGTGTAGTAACTTTTCTTTTTTTCTATAATTTTGACCGTATGACAGCCTTTAAAAGCCTTGAAGCCTCAAAATCCATTGGCTAGCACCAAAAATATCTCGTTACAATTAGATTTTTACCTTATCCCACCTCGAAACTTTAAATAAGAATGAATTTCATTGGCTGGCTTGGGCTCACCTTAAATTTTGTTCTTGACAAATAAACTACACCAGAGTAAAAATTAAGAAACTTGATGTGAGCAGCTGCCTAGCGGAATAAGTCGGCAACTGCCGACGTAGAATTTACCTTAATACAATAGATACGAATTTTTTTTGTATTATTTTGAGTACAGATAACACAAAATTGTTTACAAGTCTCCGTACGAGAATAAAGTTACAAGGTCAACGTCATTAGAATTGAGACAGTTGGTTTTTACCTAGCGCTTCTGGCATTGAAGGAGTGTTGTTCAATTATTGAAGTTGGCTTATATCAGGCACAAGCGGTTTGAATGTACGGTTGCATTCAATGTTTATAGTAAAACTTTGAACGACATTCAAAAGAATCTTTTGAGCTGTGAAATAAAAGGTACTTAGTCACAAATATTATGTATTAAATTAAAAATAATCTTTCAAAGGTTCCTCCACAATAATCTCTGTTTCTTGAATGATTTGCTGCGCTAAAACTTCCACAGCGTTGTCAGTATCTTCAAGAAGTTCTGCTAAGAATGGAATAGCCTCTGGCAATAACGGTAGATAATCATCCTTGCCAAGCTTAGTAACAAAAGAGGAGTAGGCCTTCAATGCTCCCATTTTTACCTAAAATGACATATTGTGATGACGGTTGCAGAACCATATTAGAAAGAAACTTGCCTTTATCTATTACAAATTAAATTTCAGTTTCCTTAAGTAACAAGAAGGATATTATAAAATTAACTGATTTCTGGATACCGTGCGTCTGAACCCTTGTCATCTCAACCCCCATGCCACTCGTCTTTTACTCAACTCATCCCCCGTGTAATTTAACACTCATGCAACTCAATCCCAATCAAATCAACTTCATTCAGCTCAATCCTCCTTAAGTCAACAATATAATTAGAAAAATGCTATTTAGCCCACTTTGTTGGAAAGTGGTAAAAGTTGACTCGAAAGAAACGGGCTTTATTCATCGGGTAATTCTTATGAAAGTCTTTTTTGTTGTATGCTAATTTAATACAGAACTCCCACACCCTTCTGAAAAACGACGAATTATCCTTTTGTCTTACATATTTAAAAATAGCAAAAAATCTTCATGTCCAGGGTCCGAACCCACTTGGATTTCATGATTGCAGCAGTAGCTGCAACTGTACAAAGCAAACAACGGCCCACAGTAACCAAAAGATTAAAAACTCGTTAGAAGAAAAACTATCGCAATAAAAATTTGCGTTAATGCTGAATGAGGTATGATAGCTATTATTTGGTTCATCTTAACAGTCAAAGTTTACTGCAGAAACAAATCCATAGGAATTTTGAAAAAGAGCTGGAAACACTAATAAGTCTCCTTATTTTCTTTTTTATTTCTCCAGCACTAATAGGTCACTGGAACATCAAATAAGGCTGTTTAAGAGGCTATTTGAAAGCTCACATTTACGTGGTTCCTGTAATTTTGCCATGACCATGCCATCATAAAATACCGTTTGGACGCAATAAATGGCTGGGACGAAATTACCGCGTGGCGATTATTTATTTGGACAGAGCATTGGATGTAAAATATTCATCTTTCAGCTAGCGAATTAATCGAAACTTCGACAAGTTTACTGTCAAGACCTATACCAGAAAAACCTTAAAAAGCTTGATTTTCACTTAAAACTTTTTAAGAAACTGCAAGCGAAGCGAAAAGTAAGTTTTAAACTTCTAATCAGAGTTAGTTCAAACTTATTCATAAGGCAGTTTGAATGAGTGTTGAGAAAAAACAGGGTTTGAATTACATGGACGTGGAGATATGAGTTAAATGGGGGTTGAGTTGAACAATGGTTCATTCAAATGTGTTGAATCACACGCACAGCCCCCAGAGGGTATATTAAGTTTTCCTACTATGTGATACTGTACTTCTTAAAGTCTTTTTGTTGGTCAGTGTCCTCTAAAGGCGTAATTACGTTAGAAAAAACAGGGAAGATTAGGAATTGTTAGGATGAAAACGTTCCGATGTCTCTTGATCCCAGACCATCCCACACAAGTTTTTTTTAAATGCAACTGAAAAGTTTAATTTTCAGCTCGTACATCATACTTTATTACAAATTCTTGAGATACTTCAATCATCGAAAAATTGTCCTTAAGACCTTATTTTCACTCAGGCAAAAATAAAAAACAGAATAAGGGAGACCATTTGATTTAGACCATAACAATATGCAATAAAATTAATCAACAGAAAAGAGAAAAAGATAACTACATGTAAATTATTTTCATTATCACGTTTGAAAATGTTAAATATCATTGCATTAACAAGGATGAAATGACTCTATAGTCTTCGAACATTACGCGGTTGATTTTCACAATTAATATAAATAAAGTCAATCTTGACCGCGTTAGGTATTGGGCTCGGTTTCACGTATAATTTACTTTACGATATAATCGACATTAAAAATGTCAATTATAAAACATAAAAATGTCGACATCAAACATTAACGTCAATAAAAACAAAAACATTAACATTTTTTTTGGGCAAAATTTTCCATGTAAATTTAAAGTAACCAAGTATTTATGCGTTTTCGGTCAACTTTATAATCAATGTCTTCGAAAATATTACGCGGTTGATTTTCACGATTACTACAAATAAAGTCAATTTTTGATCGCGCTAGGTATTGGAATCGGTTTCACGTATAATTTACTTGATGAAATAATCGATAGAAATTACTGACAATAATAATAAAAGAATTAACATTTCGGAGAATAAACTTTTCCATGTAAACTTAAAGCTAAAGCTGCAAAAATTTTCACAATTACTATAAATAATTTTTGATCGCGGAAGGTATTGGACTTGGTTTCACGGATAATTTACTTGACGATATAATCGATAAACATTACCGTCAATAATAATAAAAGAATTAAAATATCGGAAAGTAAACTTTTCCATGTAAATTTTAAGTTGAAGAAGTTGCAAAAATTTTCACAATTACTATAAATAAAGTCAATTTTTGATCACGCAGAGTATTGGGCTTGGTTTCACGTATAATTTACTTTACGATAAAATCAATAAACATTAACGTCAATAAAAACAAAAACATTAACATTTTGTAGGGCAAAGTTTTCCGTGTAAACTTAAAGTTAAAGTTGCAAAAATTTTCACAATTACAATAAATAACTTTTGATCGCGCAGGGTATTGAGCTTGGTTTCACGTATAAGTTACCTGACGATATAATCAATAAACATTACCGGTATTAATAATAAAAGAATAAACGTATCGGAGAGTAAACTTTTCCATGTAAACTTTAAGTTGAAACAGTTGAATTTTTTTTTCACAATTACTATAAATAAAGTCAATTTTAGATGGCGCTAGGTATTGGGGCTGGTTTTCACGTATAATTTACTTTACGATATAATCGATAAACATTACCGTCAATAATAATAAAAGAATTAACATTTCGAAGATTAAACTTTTCCATGTAAACTTATAATTAAAGTTGCAAAAATTTTTACAATTACTATAAATGATTTTTGATCATGCGAGGTATTGGCTTGGTTTCACGTATAATTTACTTGACGATATAATCGATAAACATTACCGCCAATAATTTAAAAGAATGAAAATATCGGCGAGTAAACTTTAAGTTGAAAAAGTTGAAAAATTTTTCACAATTACTATAAATAAAGTCAATCTTTGATCGCGCAAAGTATTGGGATTGGTTTCACGTATAATTTACTGTACGATATAATCGATAAACATTACCGTCAATAATAATAAAAGATTTAACGTTTCGGCGATTAAACTTTTCTATGTAAATTTAAAGTTAAAGTTGCAAAAATTTTCAATTACTATAAATTTACTATAAATGATTTTTGATCGCGCAAGGTATTGGGTTTGGTTTCACATATAATTTACTTGACGATATAGTTAACAAACATTACCGTCAATAATAATAAAAGAATTAACATATCGGAGAGTAAACTTTTCCATGTGAACTTTAAATTGAAAAAGTTGCAAAAATCTTCACATCTACCATAAATAAAGTCAATTTTTGATCGCGCAAAGTTTCAAGTATAATTTACTTCACGATATAATCGATAAACATTACCGTCAACAATAATAAAAGAATAAACATTTTGGAGAATAAACTTTTTCATTTAAACTTAAAGTTAAAGTTGCAAAGATTTTCACAATTACTATAAATAAAGTCAATTTTTGATGGCGCTAGATATTGGGGCTGGTTTTCACGTATAATTTACTTTACGATATAATCGATAAACATTAACGCCAATAATAAAAAAAAAATATTAATATTTTGTAGGGCAAACATTTCCATGTAAACTTTAAGTAACTACGTATTATGCATTTTCGGTCAACTTTATAATTAATGTCTATAATAATTGTCTTCGAAAACATAACGTGATTGATTTTCACAATTACTACAAATAAAGTCAATTTTTGATCGCGCTAGGTATTGGGCTTGGTTTCACGTATAATTTACTTGACGAAATAATCGATAAACGTTACCGTCAATAATAATAAAAGAATTAACACTTCGGAGAGTAAACATTTCCATGTAAACTTAAAGTTGAAAAAGTTGAAAAAATTTTCACAATTACTATAAATAAAGTTTAAATTTTAAGTAACTAAGTATTATGCGTATATATGCGGTCAACTTTAAAATCAATGTCTATAATCAATGTTTTCGAAAACATTATACGGTTGATTTTCACAATTACTATAAATAAAGTCAATTTTTGATCGCGCTAGGTATTGGGCTCGGTTTCACGTATAATTTATTTTATGATATAATCGATAAACGATAACGTTAATAATAATAAAAAATTAACATTTTGTAGGGCAAACATTTCCATGTCAACTTTAAGTAACTACGTATTATGCGTTTACGGTCAACTTTATAATAAATATCTAACGGTTGAGTAGCCCACACAGCCATAATGTAAAAAAACTGTTTTTGAACACTGGAATAACTTTACAGATTTCATTGCCTACAACTTCATCGAAACTACACTTATCTAAAAAGAGGGTTCATTTTATAGTAAAAAAAAAAAAATTCCAGCTCTTTAGCGATGGCTCAATTTGAACAGTCTTCACGGACACAGCTATTAGTTCTGAAAATCAATTCTAAAAGCATTATACAAAACAAAAAGAGAAAGATGTTTTAGTCATAAAAGATAAATCGCTGGGTTTATATTTACTGGGCGTAGTTGCAGAGGCTTATTTAAACTCTTTTTTCATTACGACTTTTTCAGGCAAAGCTGACCGAGTGAAAACAGCCTTTTATTAACCGGATATAGCTTCTTTTTTTTTTAAATCACTTCACATGCGTTTGATCTGACTTATGAATCTTAAAAAGGACCAGTGAAGACTGGAGCTGCCAGAGAAATTCAAACACGGCATGCGACTCCGCCTGAACAAGCATTGAAGCTACGGTTTTAATCTATAATAGGAGGGGCGAACCGGCCAATATCGGAAAAGAAAATGCTTCAATACTTCTGGCTGCACAACTACTGAAAAATAGTTTCATTAGCTACATATTAAAAAGAAGTCCAATTATTAATCCACATTAGTAATATATACGTAGTTGTACTTAGTCATATAAAAGAACACTCCCCCCACACATGGACAAACTCACGTAACATTTAGAAAAAGTACAGTTTCCTAGCCAAAAAAGAAGCCAAGTCAACTTTACCTACAAAGTTACATCATGATAGCTTCTAGCAATTTTTTAGAAGGTACACCGAAAAAGAAAACAAGGACAAGGGTAATCCGGCTGAACCAATATCAAATGTGCCCATATTCGTCATATAAATAAGAAAAATAAAGCATAGATTATTGCGTGTTACACAACAAATGCTTAGTTATATGAGAAACAATTGAGGACACAGTTACCTATGATGACGTGAAAAATACTTAAAAGAAAAAATATTTTAAAAGGAAAATTATTTTGAAAACTGCTCTTTTTCACGCTACACATATATCTAGAACCGTTATTCTGGAGGTTTGTATCATAAAGGCTATCTGTTGATTCCCTTAAATGACGGTTCAAAAGATGTATAAAACCTAAGTAAAAGACTCGTGGCACATTGGACGGGCCAAAAGTTGCCAAGCTTTATCTTCACTTTCTGTGAAATATTAACTATGAAACAACAGAAGCGCAACAATGGAAATAAAAATTCTTACCCATGAGCGCTCATCTCGCATTTTTAATAAAATTTCATAATGAAGATCTTTCCAGAGGATATCATCAGCCAATGCAATAGCAAATTGTCCGATTAAAGGGGCAACAAGATTCTCAATTCTGCTTGAAGCCTTCGCTTCGCCACATAAAGGATTCTCCAACTAGAGAGGATAATGAAATTAACATCTAGCAATTTCAGATATAATTACCTTTGTCAAAGTGATTAGACAATATCAGATAATATGTAGATACATGTTGTATGCATATATTATAATAGGTTCAAACGTGTATTGTACGACAATTAAACTTATGAGTCTTTTTGTAAACCATTATATTTATATAAAGAATTGTCTTTATTTCAGATTTATTTATTACAATGCCTTCTCTACGTCTTCATGATGTATTAGATAGTTAAAAAATTTACAACCACTTAGAGCTGTATAATTTGCAGGTTCGGTTTTAAGTTATGGAACGTGATTATAAGAAATTTGATATTTTATTGCTCATTCAAGAATTAATCCAAAAAGGCTATTTTAGTGGCTGCATATAGTTCATTCATTGTGTTTATTTGACTTTGAAGAGGTTTCTCGTGCGTTTTAAAGATTGGAAATTCTTCCAGTTTTTTCTACCTTTAAAGGAAGGGGCACACATCTTCTAACAGGAGGTGAGGAGGGTAACTTTGTAACTTCAAGTGCCATCAAACGTTCTATAAATTGTAGCATATTTGGATTCAACAATGGAAGACAAGTACATTTCTTGTGAATATTTTTTTTGAATCTCCGTGACTTTAGAAAACCTTAAGAAAACCTCCTTGACTTAGAAAACCTTTAGAAAGCCTCCTTGACTTAGAAAACCTTTTGGCATCTTGCAGATGCCAAAAGTAGAACATATATTAGTATCAATGGCGTCAGTTGAAATTTTGAAGTTAAGCCCCGTCGCTCCCGAAACAGGATATTCGCATCATAAATTTTGAAGGATTATGGAGAGCTTTTGTTCACGTAAAATTCGTCTTGAAATGCATACCTCAGCCTTTTGTCTCTACAATACCTTATTGTTAAATTTTAATGCCTTAAAAAGTTTAACTTAAGGCAATAAAACTCGACTAATTCAAGATTTCTTAATATTCTTATTATAGTAAAAGAACATAATACCTGATTTACAATAGGCTTCATCAGTAGGTCAAATCTATCCTTGTTGAAAAACTGTTCGTTGTCATACAAGGCCAGTTTCATGAGACAGCACAGTAAGAAGATTAATAACTGATCTGACTTTTCATCATTTTTCTTCTCAAATAATTCAGCTTGTTTACTCAATTCGTTCAACAGATCAGCAACATGCTTAACAATTTGTCCAGCAAATAGCGAAAAGAGTCCTTTGATTTTTTCTGCAATCATATCCGAAATCCTAAGTGAGAAAAGAAATAATGTAAGTAAAAATTATTTCTAGGCTCTGGGCCACCAACTGACACCATTCCTCCTCCCAGTTCACCACACACCGATCCGCATCAGCAGCAGGTCAGATTAACCGCAGAAACGATTAGGCTTTTTTCGTATTGGAAGCGTTGATGCAAAACCAGAAGAACTAGGATGCTCAAGGACACCCAAGAAAAGGAAAAAAAATTCGGTAAATAAACGTGGAAAAGAAGAGAAAAGGCAAGCTAAGAAGGCGCCCTGGGAGGATCTTGAGCTGCAAGATTCATCTGATGAGTCATTAGATTTTGGTGAGGAAGATAACCTTGAAGACCAACCGTTCAGCCAGTCTTCCTGGTCAGCAAGAAATCACGTACGTTTTAAATTCCAGCCAAATAAGTCAACCCGTTGCTGCGTAAGCTTAGCCGAGGATATAGCAGAAGACGAAGCTACAATTAGCTTCCTCCGCAAAAAAAACGAAATGTTTGTTTTTCCAGAGTTAGAAGATAATGCAAGTTGGTATTTTTCTAATATTCACAAGTCTTTTATCCTGCCGAGGAACCAGCAGAATGCTTCGTTTTGAATTTCATTTCTTACCAGACAATATGACTCAATCAAACAAGCTGAAGACGTTAAATTTTCATTTGAAACTTCATTTTAATAATTTTCTACGACTGTATTCGAAGTATAAATACTATTTTATGTAACAACTTAGTATTCTTTTCAGAAAACAAATAATTTTTGGCATTTTGTTTTAGCTTGTCCGGTTCAAACTCCAGCGTGTCCGAACCAAGCCTACCAGCTAGGGTTGGTTCAAACACTGACCAGAAGTATAAATGCAGATTTTGTCCCGCAATTTCTACCTTCATCTTGTCAAGTGATGATACGTAACATGCTACTGTAATGTTTTTTCGTGTTTTCAGGTAATCGATTATTATAACTTTATGGCTATACCACAAAACCGTCACCGTCACTTTCCCAGCTGAACAAACAGTTTCGCTTGTTTTGGAGTCAATCTTCCTCTGCAGTCAACTGTCTTGACAGTAACTAATCGACTTCAAAACTCTGATTGATTACGCCTAAACTGCGCCAACAGAGCATTGGAAGTGTTCATTCGAACGTGTTGTCAGTCAAACCTGAGCAAACGCGGTACCCAACGTGCGGACAGCTATCTTATGCCTAAATCTTGATTCAAGACGCTCTTTAGACATATTCATAGCCTCTGCTGTCTCTCTCACTTTAATTCGATGGTCATCTAGCACTACTTCATGAACTTTAGCGATGACGGTATTGTCAATGGTTGTATTCGCGGACTTCCCAAACGTTCATCGTCTACCTAGTTTGTACAACCGCGTTTGAGTCCAGCAGCCAAAAATTTAACGGTAACGAACTAAGTTGCAGAGACCCTAGGTAGAGCATAAAATTTATTCTTGATTTGCGCGGAAGTATTACCTTTCCAAAAGAAATAAACGTTTTCCCGTATATGCCACCTTTTAGTTGTTTCCAGTATAATAATTGTTTATATAATAGTTTCCAATACAATAAAAAATATATGTATGATCGATTTTGCACTTGAGACGGTGAAATTTGAAACAGACCAATACTTTTTTTTTAATTATGTATAATTGCAGTACATTTTTAAAATATCAATCCCAAAATATTTATCTTTAAATATTTTGGTTTTATATTTATCCATAGTGCAAAGTATTATGTTCCCTACATTTACGAGACGATTGATTCTTAGTGTTTTTCCTTTTGACTAAATGTAAGTAGGTACTCCAGTTTTATACCACAGCATTATGAGGGACAACATATAGTATAGCCTACATTGCTAAAATAAGGCAATGCAAAAATCAGCTTCAATTCCTTTTGAGGTTAAAAACAAGCATACTTGACACTCACAAATGAGAGATACTCAAACTAAGTACCAATCAAATTTAGCCTATACCAGCCAATTCGTGTAGCACAGAGCAACACAAACATCAAACAATGTAACAAGAGAATAGTACAATATCTTCGCACTATAAAGATACAAAATGCGAATATTTTTAACAAAATAATAGGTATGTTCTACCTTAAAAGTTATTCCAGCATTCAGGAACTGTGATATTTACCTAGCTTGTAATTCAAGTTAAGGAAAGTTTGTATAACTATCAGTCACATAAGCGACTAATACACATGATAGTTTCAGACAAGAAATATGCTACTTGAAGTGTATTAAAACTATGACCATAGAAAAGATCCTCAACTTTTAGATAAGAATCCTAGACAAGTCTTATACAATATACTTCAATAACAAAAATATGCTTAATTTCAATTAGATTGCAAGTTTAATTTTTGAATGAATATCATAGTTACTAAGTTTGCATTTGCCACACTTCCTTAGAAAGCAACAAAACAACAAAATTAGTACAGGATGCCAATGCAAAAACAACAGATGCAAATGGGGGAAACAAAAGGATCTAACCAGGGTCGAAACTTGAAGAGTATTTGAGGTAAAAAAGGAAAAGGTGCTAAACGACTTTTATAGAAATCATTTAAGGACATTTTTAAGATACAAGACTTGAGTTATTATGAACGAAGAGGTTCAATCACACTTGTATGTTCAATAACATGTTATGGTGGCTTAGGTAGCTTCGGCATATCTTTCAGGAGAAATCTCTAAATCTCTTCAAATCTCTAGAATCGTTCTACCAAATAGCCCAAAAAGAATACAAAAGCACAACTGCTACCCCTCCCCATTTTTGACTGGATGAACCTATTAAAATTACTTTCAATTTACATAGATTCATTGGGAGATAGTCACACCAAAAAAAGTCATTGTCACTTTGTTGGTTTGAAGCGGATTAACTCAACAGCGTTTTTGAAAATAGAAATGAAGACAGGGAGGATTAACCTACTAAACTCATGTACCACGGAATGAACTACAAACTAATACACAAATGGAAGGGAAAACATACCAATTATGATAGTTAAAAAAAGAAACGGTTGCCTAGGCTGTGGGCTACTTATGTAGCCCTATCTCTGGGCTACCAGAGATAGTACTTCATTTTGTTTCTTTCGGCGAAAGAGATATTTTCGCGGGCAATCACGACATTTTTAAGAGATAAATTTTCCAAAGCAAAGGAAACAGAGAGTGAGCAATTACCTGTAAAAAGTAAGCATTCTCTCCTTATTATCGTCTTCATGCATCCAATCGTAGAGTTTGAAATATAATGGTCTGAAATGGATTTCTGGAAGTTTCATGACCATTGAAACCAAGGAATGTGCCACTGACAACTCCAAATTATCAACATCTTCTTCACTTAGTTGATACTCTTCTAACTTTCTTTTCTTTTTGCCTACCTTCTGAGAGAAGAAAAAGAATGAGAAAGAGAATGCATAAACATACCACAAAAGAGCTTTAACTAAACTATTCTATCGAAGTAAGGAAAAGGGCAAGTAAACTTTTAAGATTGCTGAAATACTTGTAAGAAGAAAAAAAAAAAAAAAAAAAGTTTTTCAATAATAATAATGGATGCCCGGTAAATTACTTCTTCATTATTATTGGTGAAAAAAGGAAGCGTTTTTTGTCTTTTTTTTATCATTTTACTGAAATAATGTATCCATTTTTTCTAATTTTTTTATTATTTCATTTTAATTGTAAATGGAAAGGCAGTGTGGTTTAAAAAATTATTTTAGAATCAAAACACTTTGGAAGTACAGGTTCTGTAAAGTACTGATTATAATTATTTCATAGTCAAATAAACCGATAATTACATTTAACCTCTCTAGTACCAACATTTTGAAAAAAGTTTACCTTTCTTTAAATTGGTAGACCGCGATATATACAAAATTTTGATTAATAATTTATTATTCTATAAACAGATTTATTGCATAATTAAATTTTCTATAGTTACATTATATTCTTAACTGGTTGGTAAATGCACGATTTTCCGTTAGTTTCTTAATTAGTCACTTTTTTTTTCTTCAACTTCTTTCGACATGTGATTAGCGCAGGAAAAATCTTGATTTGAGCACAAATATTTAAAGAATGCCATGTATTACTACAACTAACAACTAACTGCAGCACCAAGCCGTTGAGACCAACACAGCTACATATGCTCCTCCTCTGCCCCAACCTGATCAAAGCCTCCCTATTAAAAACCTCCCAGGAAATTCCCGTTTCCATTGGTCTGTCCTCTCAACCCATTTGGGGATAAACTGCTTTTAGTTTGTCCCTAGAAAATTGACCGACAAGGACAATCTTTGGCAATCTATCATCCTTCATCTGCAGCCATTCATCCTTTCTCTCAGTATAGCTCTAGAAAGAATGCAATGCAATTCTAAGAAATTCTATATTTGTAGAAAACTACCATATTATCACGGGAGAATTGTGAGGAAAATTGGAAAGCAATAACATCCTTCACTATTTGTAAGTGTAAATCACTATTTTTCCGCAGAATGAAACATTAAAAAAATTGTCCGTGCGCCTTGCATCTTGTGCGGGACGCGTATTCCCTTATACTAAAATTAAATAAAAAAAAACTAATTTTTTTAGCTGAAAGTAAGGAGCGACATTAAAACCTAAAACGAACAGAAATTACTCCGTATATGAAATGAGTTGTCCCCTCCGCAATCCCCCGCTCTTTACGCTAAAGCTTTTAATTGTTTTAAAAAGTAGAATTGTGGCAAAGAGTCAAACTTTAGCGTTAAGAGCGAGGGATTGTAGAGGGGACAACTCATTTCATATATGGAGTAATTTCTGTTCGTTTTAAGTTTTAATGTCGCTCCTTACTTTCAGCTAAAAAAATTAGTTTTTTTTTATTCAATTTCTGAACGTTTTTGAATTAATGCATATTTGGTTTTGGCTCTCCGCACATAAATTATTAAAATGAAATTTGTATATTAATTCTTTTTTTGGCTAAATGGCTTTCTCTTAGTTTTGATCAGACGATTTTGAGAAATAAGGGGTGGAGAAGGAGGCCTAGTTGCCCTCCAATTTTTCGGTTACTTAAAAAGGCAACTAGAACTTTTAATTTTTAATGAACGTTTTTATTAGTAAAAAATATACGTAACTTAAGAATTAACTTACGTAACAAACTTTCATAACCTTATATTTTTATTATGTATACGAGGGGGTTTGTACCCTCGTTAATACCTCGCTCTTTACACTAAATCGTAAGTTTTGTCCCAATTCTTTAAGAATGACCCCTACAAGAATGACCCTATTTATAGTTGAAATTACTAAAAATACTTTAGCATAAAGAGCAAGGTATTTATCTCCTCCTAAATACCTCGCTCTTTATGCTAAAGTATTTTTAGAACCCCTCATATGCGTAATAATCTCTGTTCGTTTTAAGTTTCAATGCTACTTCTTCCTTTCATTTGAAAAAACGTTTTCATGTTTGTTTTTCATTGTTTTCTTATAGTAATGCTAGAGAATCCTGCGCCCTTGTCATTGAATTTTTCTTCCCTCATGACAGATTCCTCCAAGGAAAGATCCTCCAAAATAGCCCCCCCCCCCCAAACAAAATAAAATCCCCCTGAAAACGTCTGTACACTTCCTAATAACCATTACTATATGTAAACACTGGTCAAAGTTTGTAACTTGCAGCCCCTCCCCCAGGGATTGTGGGGTAGTAAGTCATCCCCAAAGACATAGTTATTATGGTTTTCGACTATGCTGAACAAAATGGCTATCTCAAAATTTTGATCCGTTGACTTTGGGAAAAATGAGCGTGGGAGGGGGCCTAGATGCCCTCCAATTTTTTTGGTCACTTAAAAAGGACACTAGAACTTTTCATTTCCGTTAGAATGAGCCCTCTTGCGACATTCTAGGACCACTTGGTCGATACGATGACCCCTGGGAAACAAAAAAAAAACAAAACAAATAAACACGCACCCGTGATTTGTCTTCTGGCAAAAAATACAAAATTCCACATTTTTGTAGATAGGAGCTTGAATCTTCTACAGTAGGGTTCTCTGATACGCTGAATCTGATGGTGTCATTTTCGTTAAGATCCTACGACTTTTAGGGGGTGTTTCCCCCTATTTTCCTAAATAAGGCAAATTGTCTCAGGCTCGTAACTTTTGATGGGTAAGACTAAACTTGATGAAACTTATATATTTAAAATCAGCATTAAAATGCGATTCTTTTGATGTAGCTATTTATATCAAAGTTCAATTTTTTAGAGTTTTGGTTACTATTGAGCCGGGTCGCTCCTTACTACAGTTCGTTACTACGAACTGTTTGATATTATCTGCTCATTTCAGAATATCCATGAAGCTTTGCACTAACCAAATTATTTATAATTAGTTTTACGTTCACTAGTGAAACTGCTTTTTTCTACGACAAACCAATCGTAACTATGCTTAATACAATATTATAACTGATATGAACAATTATACGCCCCGCTAAGAAAGTCAACAAATAAAGATGATTTACCCTCCAAAATCTTATTCATACAGCAGTTTAGTAATTCGATGGGTATAATTCAGCAGCAACTCCAATGTTAATGTGTTTACTAAACTTGCGCTCAGGCACACAACGTGCGTTAACACACGCACTCAGGTGCAATTCTAAAGTAGGTGCAATAGTGGTTGGAAGGAAGTCAGTAAAGCATATGTACAGCATTCTGTTAATAAAATAAAAAGAATTATCACAAGGATTCAGTTTGAATGAGCCTTAAGTCCCTGAACGAACCTTAAGGACTTGAATGAACATATCACCAATGCCATGATAAAAATGGGAAACTCAAAAATAAACGGAAAGACAAAAGAAATGGATAGTTAACAATTCTCACTGAAGTTTTTGCTGCGATATTCCTGAAGTTCAAACTTTCAATGTAGAAGTTGGTGAGATTTTCAATTTCTGAAACGACGTCTTCTTTGGTGGTGTTTTTGAAAGTTTCTTGCATCAAAGCAAATAAATGTTGCTTTTCTTCATTGTTGAGCTCTTTGTAGACGACTTCAAGACAAGGCACAAGAGAGCGTACAGGGACATTCGCAGCGAGGGAAACTCTGAAAAGAAGTTAATCATCAGTTATTTAATCATCATTTATTTAATCATCAGTTATTTAATCATCAGTTATATAATCATCAATTATTTAATCATCAGTTATTTAACCATCAGTTATTTAATCATCATTTATTGAATCATCAGTTATTGAATCATCAGTTATTTAACCATCAGTTATTTAATCATCAGTTATTTAATCATCAGTTATATAATCATCAATTATTTAATCATCAGTTATTTAACCATCAGTTATTTAATCATCAGTTATTGAATCATCAGTTATTGAATCATCAGTTATTTAATCATCAGTTATTTAATCATCAGTTATCTAATCATCAGTTATTTAATCATCAATTATTTAATCATCAGTTATTTAATCATCAGTTATTTAATCATCAGTTATTTAATCATCAGTTTTTGAATCATCAGTTATTTAATCATCAGTTATTTAATCAGCAGTTATTTAATCATCAGTTATTTAATCATTAGTTATTTAATCATCAGTTATTTAATCATCAGTTATTTAATCATCAGTTATTTAATCATCAGTTATTTAATCATCAGTTATTTAATCATCAGTTATTGAATCATCAGTTATTGAATCATCAGTTATTTAATCATCAGTTATTTAATCATCAGTTATTTAATCATCAGTTATCTAATCATCAGTTATTTAATCATCAGTTATTTAATCATCAGTTATTTAATCATCAGTTATTTAATCATCAGTTATTTAATCATCAGTTATTTAATCATCAGTTATTTAATCATCAGTTATTTAATCAGCAGTTATTTAATCATCAGTTATTTAATCATTAGTTATTTAATCATCAGTTATTTAATCATCAGTTATTTAATCATCAGTTATTTAATCATCAGTTATTTAATCATCGGTTATTTAATCATCAGTTATTTAATCCCCCGCGGTTATGATAAGATTCTCATGAGGATCATGATCGTGCGGGATAAACTTTTTTTAAAAAGAAATTTAATGGCTTTGATTCAGAAAAAGTGACCAAGTGCAAAGGCCCATTGAGCCAGTGGTCAGAAGATAAGATAATACTTTATTGAAAAACGAGTATCAAAAGCTAAGAGAATAGCGAAATTCGTATTTCAAGTAAAAAAAATATATTAAAATCAAAACAAATATTAAACATAACGCGAGTCAAAAATCAGTAAAGACACAAGTGATGATATAAAAATGGCTTTAGGCCAGAAACAAAAATAAAAAGCTGTATTCGAACTCTGAATTTAAGAAACTAGAGCTCTACAGAACAAAGGAGCAAAGAAAAGAAACCCCACAAAAATGCCAATATTTTGACAATGCTCAAACAAATAAAAGAAGGAAACGAAAGAGCTCTATTTAGCTCAGGTCAGATGTCAAGAATTGTTAAGGCACTCCGAGATAAAAGGGATGAAATTTTTTCAGAGCCTCTAGGTAACAGCGTAGATTGGAAAGTAATGTTGGGACTGCTAAGGAGGCTAAATAGGGAGGACGGGGTCTTGTGGGGTTGTGAAAACCAGGGAAATGTTCTCTGTGCAAATATCGAAAACGATATCCTTGGTAAAACTTAGTAAAAGGCAAGCAAATGCTATCCTTACTATCTTTTAAAAGTATGTTACAAAGAAGGAGCATGGGATTTTACTCAATTTGTTAATGATCCTAAGTGAACGCTTCTGGACCGCCTCAGTTTTGTTGACAAAAACAAAAGCAAGAACCGGATGCCAGAGCAGACATCCGTATCCCAATAATGGCCTGACAAAGTACAGGCAAATACAGAGGGCATGCATCTCGGGACAATTAATTTTATTCACAAGTTTAAACAAGGATATCTATGCAATTACTTGTTTAAAAATATTTGAAACATGTATATGCCATTTAAGTGAAAATTATGGTCCCAAGGAGTTTCACTTGTTACACTGACACTTCGGGTCTAGAAAAAGGGGTATAGACTTTAGTATGTTTATTGCCATAATATTTGACTTGAGAGCATTTAATATAATCTTAGGTTGTCAAGGGTCAGGATTTCAAAGAGGTCAATTTTAGTATTGACCTATATCATACTTCAATGTGTTATCCATACATTTCCATCTTTGAGGAAACTCCTTAACAATTTCTAATAATTACTAGGAATAAAAGTGGTCCCAATGAAGTTGCTTAAGGAACTTCACAGCAAATAGGGAGGGGTCAGAGAACATATTTTTGTATTTCACCTTTTGCGATTTATTTGATAGGAGCAACATTACAATATTTACTACAAAGGGTCGAGTCAACCAAGTTCAAAGTTTTTGAGGTAAACAAGAACAAGATTAAGCCAAACGTTTGGTTTTTCTAGTTATTTAAGACGGTATAGAGCAAGTGCACTAGGTAATCGGTAATGAAAGTTTCGTTTAAGTTACCAAACTGTCGGACGTCAATGTATGGAATAATTTTCACTTTAAACCAGTCGCAAAGGTAACCTTCATAAGCTGTTGGAAAACCTACAGTAAGTGCAATAGGAGTAATTGCACTTTTCAAGCAACTTAGGAATCTACCAAATTTGTAATTTGGTTGAAAACATTTCCTAAAGATTCATCAATTTTATATGAAAAGGCTTTAATTGATAGTCAATAAAAAAAAAAAAAAAAAAAAAAAAAAAAAGACCAAACCTTGGCATTTGAGCAACAGAAATGTTTTTAGCACCAGAATGTTCAGAAAAATCTGCATAGTAATATATCCAAAATTAGCCATAAAGAAAAACCTCTTTTTTCAGGGAAAAGAGGGAGGAAAGTGTAAGGGGATGTCAAATTTAAGTTTGTTCAATATTTTATAGCATTTCCTATTAATTCAAGCCCGGGTAGACCAAAAATGACATCAAAACTAGAAAATTTCATCACTTAGTACACCATTTCCACCCAAGCAAGGTCAGAGGGGGATGAAAAACCAGAATCGTCATTTGTGCAGTTTTGGCGGATTGAAAGGTCGTTTCCTATTTATTTAAGTGTGGGGAGACCGAAAATAACATCAGAACTAAACAATTCCATCAATTAGTATCCTATTTCTACCGTAGGCGAGGTTAGAAGGGGTAAAACACCAATTACGGTGTTGTAATATTATAAGACATAATTAAAAAAAAAAAACAAATAATTGAAAGGTTATTTCCCATTAATTCAAGTCCGGGCAAACCAAATATGAAATCAGAATTCCATAACTTAATACCCTATTTCCACATTTTTTTTCAATTATGTAAATACTTTCTGAGACTCTTGCAGAGTTCACTTTAGAAGATTAGATTGTGTTTTTTTTCCCTCTTTCTTTTCTTTTTGAGCAATGAGGACGAATTGGCGGAGGTCCTTGTCGAAATGTTCGGTTGATTTTCATCTTCATATTTTGCTACTGGCTGACAAATCCTCGTTTTTTCACCTATTTGATTTTTCTCTTTTCATTTACTATTTCCTTTCTTGTTTTCGTATTTTAATTATGTATTCTATTATTATAATACCACAAATGGTATTTTTACCATTACCTCATAAAGCGGTTATAAACCTCATACATTACATTTTACAAACCTCCTAAAGCGTTTTCTAAATCGAAATTGCAAACAATCCCATTAACAAAACAAGAGCTAAGAGCTCATATGGCACTTGTGACGAGGCGAGAAGAGCTAAGAGCCAAGAGATCATATGGTATGAGCTCTAACAAAATTCTATGAATCAATAGATTGATTTAAAAAGGAAAATAAGAGGCTTAATGCCGGTCAAGATTTAAAATAAGAGCTCCGAGTCACAAAGTCCTTCTAAATATCAAAATTTATTAAGATCCGATCACCCACTCGTAAGTTATAAATACTTAATTTTTTCTAATTTTTCCTCTCCCTTTTGCCCCCCAGATGGTCGAATCTGGGAAAACGACTTTATCAAGTCAAATTGTGCAGCTCCCTGACATGCCTACCAATTTTCATCGCCCTAGCACGTCCAGAAGCACCGAACTCGCCAAATCACTGAACCCCTCCCCCCAACTCCCCCAAAGAGAGCAAATCCAGTACGATTCTGTCAATCACGTATCAAGGACATTTGTTTATTCTATCCACCAAGCTTCATCCCGATTCCTCCACTCCAAGTGTTTTTCCAAGATTTCCCCCCTCCAACTCCCCCCCAATGTCAAAAGATCTGGTCGGGATTTGAAATAAGAGCTCTGAGACATGAATTCCTTCTAAAAATCAAATTTCATTACGATCCGATCATCTATTCGTAAGATAAAAATACCCCAATTTTCATGTTTTCCAAGAATTCCGGTTTCCCCCTCCAACTCCCCCGAATGTCACAGGATCTGGTCGGAATTTGAAATTAGAACTTTAAAGCACAAGATCCTTCTAAATATCAAATTTCATTAAGATCTGGTCACCCTTTCGTAAGTTACAAATACCTCAATCTTCAAAATACCCCCCCCCCCCAAATTCCACCAAAGAGAGCAGATCCGGTCCAGTTATGTCAGTCACGTATCTTAGACAGGTTTCTATTCTTCCCATCCAGTTTCATCCTAATCTCACCGCTTTAAGTATTTTCTAAGATTTCCGGTCCCCTCAACTGCCCCCCCCCCCCAATTACGCTTGATCCGGTTGAGATTTAAAATAAGATATCTGAGTTACGAGGTCCTTCTATATATGAAGTTTCATGAAGATCCGATCACTCCTTCGTAAGTTAAAAATACGTCATTTTTTCTTATTTTTCAGAATTACCCCCCCCCCCAAATTGAGCAGATCCGTTCCAATTATGTAAATCACGTATGCAAGACTTCTGCTTATTTTTCCAACCAAGTTTCATCTCAATCCCTCCAATCTAAGCGTTTTCCATCATTTTAGGTTTCCCTACCCCAAACTTCCCCCAATGTCACCAGATCCGGTCAGGATTTAAAATAAGAGCTTTGAGACACGATATCCTTCTAAATATCAAATTTCATGGAGATCCAATCACCCGTTCGTAAGTTAAAAATACCTCATTTTTTCTAATTTTTCAGAATTAACCCCCCCCCCCCCAACTACCCCAAATAGAGCGGATCCGTTCTGGTTATAAAATGAGAGCTCTAAGACACGATATCCTTCTAAACATCAAATTTCATTGAGATCCGATCACCCGTTCGTAAGTTGAAAATACCTCATTTTTTCTATTTTTTAAGAATTACTCCCCCCCCAACTACCCCAAAGAGAGCGAATCAGTTCCGAGTATGTCAATCATGTATCTGGGACTTGCACTTATTTTTCCCATCAAGTTTCATCCCGATCCCTCCACTCTAAGTGTTTTCCAAGATTTTAGGTTTCCCCCCTCCAACTCCCCCCAATGTCATCAGATCCGGTCGGGATTTAAAATAAGAGCTCTGAGACACAATATCATTCCAAACATCAAATTTCATTAAGATCCAATAACCCGCTCATAAGTTAAAAATACTTCATTTTTTCTATTTTTTCCGAATTAACCGGCCCCCCACTCCCCCCCAAGATGTTCAAATCGGGAAAACGACTATTTCTAATTTAATCTGGTCCAGTCCCTGATACGCTTGCCAAATTTCATCGTCCTAGCTTACCTGGAAGTACCTAAAGTAGCCAAACCGGGACTTTAGGTTTCCCCCCTCCAACTCCCCCCAATGTCATCAGATCCAGTCGGGATTTAAAATAAGAGCTCTGAGACACAATGTCATTCCAAATATCAAATTTCATTAAGATCCAATCACCCACTCATAAGTAAAAAATACTTCATTTTTTCTATTTTTTGCGAATTAACCGGCCCCCTACTCCCCCCCAGATGGTCAAATCGGGAAAAAGACTATTTCTAATTTAATCGGGTCCGGTCCCTGATACGCTTGCCAAATTTCATCGTCCTAGCTTACCTGGAAGTGCCTAAAGTAGCAAAACCGGGACCGACAGACAGACAAACAGACAGACCGACAGAATTGGCGATTGCTATATGTCACTTGGTTAATACCAAGTGCCATAACAAAAAGCGTACACTACAAATTCTAGACAAAAGATTGTGAGAAACTGGAACGAGAAGAAACTTCCTTGCCTCTGTAATAATAATAATAATAATAATAAAAAAAAAAATCCCACGTCATCTAGCACTACCCATTAAAATCATGAAGTTATTAATAAAAGTAAAATAAAAATTATTTGTAGTGCTGATATTTCGAATGTGTCTTTTGTCTTTTGCTTACACTGGGTTGAAAATTCCATGAAATCATATTAGTAGAAAAAGCACAAGCAGTATATTTGGGACATACTTTGGACTAGCCTATGTTCTGCATGCTAAACTAGTACCAACTATTTAACAATCCGTGAAAATATTTTGAAAACAAAATTCTAAAGCTAAGCGAATTCAAGGACGGTGATAGGATGATTCAAGGACGAAAGGGTAGAAATTAATAATGTGAGTCACACATGCACTAGGAGGAGAGGGACCACTGGGAGAACCTTGTCCCCCTGTGGAGTGGCTGGTCTAGAATATATAGGGTAATAAAGCCGTTGAGAGCAAACATAAAAAACAATAGAAAACAACACAAAAATATGCAATAACATGAAAAGAAAACTCACTTGATTCTCATCAGCTCGGAGTGCAACTTCGTTGGCTTTTCTGGCTTTTTGGTAGCAGATCCTGCTTTATGGAGAGCAGAAAAATGACAATAAACAGCTAAAAGTTGCATCAAATACGGGCTTAAAAATTGAGGCAGGGTATCAACAATTTTCTGGAGGCTAGATATTGCAGCTGTCAACAATAGCTCATTCCTAGAAAAGAAAAAGTTTTTAAAAGTGTTTAATAAGCGCATTTCTTTTAGCCTAACCATTTGAAGCAAATTTACTTGACTTTTTGGAAGAGCCTTCATAGAATGCCGTCTATGAAGATGGAAGATGCCGTCCTGGCCGAGTTGGTTGGTGCGCTGGATTCGGGATCCTTTGTCTGAGAGGACGCGGGTTCGAATCCCAGTGTACCCAATTCTTCAGTTGGGACGGGGGTCAGTGGCGTGACTCTGTAAGCTTAGCCAGAGTCGACCCAGCTCTAAATGGGTACCTGGAGAAATCTGGGGAAGGTAAACAGGAAGGGTGTGTGAAAGCACAGGATGGCTGGCAACCAACCCCCCATTGCACTTCCTGGCTGAAGGGCCAAGAAACGGAGATCAGCACCGCCGGTAGGGACTGTAAAGTCTAATGCCGTATCCTTTACCTTTACCTTTTACCTTCATAGAACTACAATAGCAAAATGCTGCATTTTGTTTACAGAAGTAATATAACAAGTATTAATGCAAGTAATAACAAAAATTATACTACTACTAATACTAAGACTTCACGGGGGAAGCAAGCCGTCTTAGACCAAACACAGCTACACACGCTCATAATCACAATGTTTTCAAAGCTTCACTCATTACCCCCCCCCCAAGAAATTCCAGTTTTCTTATAACCTCTTCCAACCTCATTTAGAGACAACTTGCTTTTCGTTTTGCCCAGGATGGAAGGCCAAAAGAACGATAAGTGGCAGTATGTCATCTTTCGTCCGTAAAATGTCTCCTAGCAATCTCAACCTTTCTCTAAAGGGTGGGATAGTACACATTTTTTTGCACAACTTGCTGCTTAACATATATTCAGGGGAACCGCTAACGCATAAGAAATCTTTTGGAGATTTTTGGAGTACCTACGTTTCAAAATCATACTTGACCACTGTCATTGCCGTAGTTTACAATATTCTAATCTTGGTTTGCATACTTATCTTCCTATTCTTCAAATTTTTTTCAACTTTTCTCGTTGCCAAACATCATCTCTTCGCCTTCATTTATTCCTAATCTTAGCTACTTAGTTTTCATCACATTAATTTTCGAGCCCATTCCTGCACTTCGAACTCTCACCCCCCCCCCCAAATTCATTTAATTTACCGAAAAAATTTATATAGGATACTTAAATCATCTACATAATCCAAGTCTAAGAGTTTTACCTTCCATTTGATTCTATGCTCTCCCATAGCCTTTACCCTGTTCCTTCAGACTAAATCCACTAAAATAACCCATATAAACAGGGATACGACAAACTCTGCGTAGCTCCCCATTCAACACCAAAACAGCTACTAACCTCGCTTCCTATTCCAACGGCATCAATATTGTTTTTGTAAATAGCACTAAACACTTTTTTGTACTTATCTGGTATATCACAAAAGGATAGGACAAAATAGTGTACAAGCGATAAAATGGATATGAAGTAGGAGTTGAAAGTATGAACTTGTATTGTTTCAAAATTTTTGTAGCGCCTTTTTACACGCTGAACTCAAAAACGTAGTAGATGTTTTTTTAGTTGGAGATTTTTAAATTTTATTTTTGTCCAGAACACTAAAAAGTGAACCATATACTGAATTCAAAAACTTAGCAGGTGTTTTTTTAGTTGTGAACTTTCAATTTTATTCTTGTCCAGAGCACCAAAAGATGAACCAAAACTATTGCGTAGTAACTATACTAGAAAAGAAACAAGGAAAATACAATTAAATTTTTTAATTGGGAACAAAAAAAGCTTAGCAAAGAAACTTCTCTCACAATGTTATCCTATAATTCTATGAATTGGGAACAAAAAAGCTTAGCCAAGAAACTTCTCTGAATAAATAATAATAATAAAAAACTGAACTTCAAATAGTCCCAATCCCAAAATGTAAAGTTTCTTAGCACTTTCTATATAATTTTCAATATTTTCATGCTACTGTTTTTTGTTTTTTTTTATTTGCCCCCTGCCCCCCCCTGATAAATTCCAACACACTTGCCTAGTCAAAAAAAGATATATATATATATATATATATATATATATATTTTCATTATTTTTAGAAATTTTGTTTAAACATGCTGTTTCTAACTCGCATTGATAGCGTTTACTTGTAGTAAACACCTGTCTATATAAGAAGGTTCCTTAAGGAGCCTCTTTATTCAAGTTTATTACATGAACATGGCTGGCTCTTCAGTGCTGAAAAGTCAAGGGTATTTTCTTTCTTCTGAACTACTTACCCTTCAACGTTTGGATTTTCCTGAAGGATTCTTAGCAGGTGTGGCATAAAAGATGTCATTTCCACTAAAGCTGAAGCCCCACAAAGCCGTACTCCCTCACCAAGACACAAAAGAGTTTGCCCTAGTACTGGAACCGGAAGAATGTCAGATTTTGTCACTAAAGATGAACTTAAGGCCAGAATCTAAAACGGAACATGATTTGACATCACAATGGCGAAGGGTTTAACAAAAACAAGGTTTAAAGACAAAGTGAAACTACAAAAACTCAAACTCCAAGCAACCAGAAATTACTATTAAAAATAAATGAAACCCAAGACGAACAAACATTAAAAGAGCAATCATAGAGCCAAAAAAAAAGAAAAAAAAGAAGAAAAAAAAAACAACAGATACTAACATAAATGAATAAATAAAGGCTTTTACTGAAAATAGAGGTATCTACAAGTTTTTAGTTTATGTTAAAAAAATAGATCGCAGGTGAAACTAATCAAACTAGGTGAAATTCTCAATATAATCATATTAACAATACTTTATTTATAACCCACTATACGAGAAAAAGTTAGTGGATTAACAGAAAAAAAGAACAAGGCACAAGTTTAACAATAACAAACTAACTATATAGACGGATGAGCTGATGGTAAGGGTCTAGAACAAAAAAGAGCATTTTTATTTAATTTATGACTCAAACAATTGAAAACAGGAATAATATCTGTGTCATGGTACTTTCTAACATGCCTTCGGTTCCGATAAGACCTAGGAATAAAAAGAAGAAATTCGCAATATCGGAAATTATCAATTCGCATACGTCTAAGACCATGAGTATTGAGAATTGCGTGAAGACTAGTATACAACAAAATAGAATGGTCACAATAACTGGAGATAAATTTTGCCAAGGCTCTCCTGTTGTAACGGCCACAATTCGCAACAATTTTATAATAACCTATCTTTAATTTTGTTTTAATATCAACAAGAGTCTGATGCCTAATAAAATTAATAGTACTTAAAACAGTTAATCCTAACCAACGAATAAAAGTAATAAAGGGGATACAAAAACTACCTAATTTTCGGATGAAGAATCTCCCATTTCTCAACATTTAGATCTAAACTTATACTACGAAACGATGAGGCGACATGTTGCACAGAACGCAAAATCCCAAGAATATACTTCGTATACCCAGATAGAATAATTCTGGGCAATACAATTACCAGTAAATTAAAAGCAGGTGGAACGCGGCGCTTGCAGAAGACTTAATAACACGGGGAGAAGAATTTGCCCCTCCCTCCTGTCCCTATACGTTCAATCAGTTGGCAAAAGAATAGAATACGCGAAATTACGATGCAGAACACAACGGTTTTTACGAAAATCTCGATATTAGTTCTGCCAAAAAGGAATTAACGCCCTCATAGGCTAGAAAAAAATCCGCAAAATCCACTGAGTCCCATCTACTTCAAACACTTTTACTAGTGACAACTCTGAAGTAGGAGCGCAAGGAGGAATTGATAATGAAGCAAAATCCTATTTTGGTTACTTTCACAATTTGCACAAGATATAATTTACGGCAATCGCATCAAAATTCACGAAAATACAGCATAAATTAATCTTAACTTTTGCAGTTAAAAGTGTCCAGGAAATTCACTGCATTTCTAATAGCTCTGGAAGAGTATATGTTCATTTATTTTGTAATGTCCGTCAGAATGGTTTGGTACTTCCTATTCAACAGTTCACCCTATACGCAAACTAAGAATAATGCTATTAATCCAGGAGATCTTAAATCTGTGGTCGCCATACAAAGAAATAAAAAATGCTTGCTCAAGGATTTGCGTTATCATTATACACTGGTTCTATACACATAAGCGTTCAAATGATAGCCTTCCAGACGACTTTATGGGTGTATTTTGCCAGAGGGCTAACTTTCTTCATGGACATATTCAAACGAAAAATGATACTAGGGTCCTCGCCTGGTTTCAATTACCGGAAATTTTCTTAGTTATACAAGGATGGAATGATCTTCGTCCAAGCATAAAGAAATTAGATAATTGTGATCCATTTATATATTAGTTAAGTACGGAGCTTCTTGAAAAGGGTACCTTAGAAATTAATTGAATGAGATTTATTTGGTCAAGAAAATTGCTTGTTATATTATTGAAGCTCATGAAATTTAGCATACTCAGTACATACTTTCACCCACTAATTCTTAAAATAACTGTTTAAATATTTAATTCCATAGTTCCATCCACACTTTTTTTTACTGTTTGTCTGGCAAAACTGTCTTGTAAGCTCGCGTTTTGATGTCCAGCTGATTGACTTCTTTTTACAATAAATATGAAATAAATTGCAGTATAATTACTAAAACTAAAAATGGGTATAAAACAGCTTTGTATCATCCCACTACAGTTGTTTAAGTGTTAAATTGACTACACGAGCCTCAAAAGCTGATGAATATTACATCAATGTCCGGTGATACTGACTGCAGTAGCAAAACTGTGCTTACATGGGGGAGTGATATGTTCGAAGCCTTCGCTAGGTATCTTCTATGCCAAAGATCTGTTTGCTGAAAACTAGAGTCATTGAAGAATTTTATCATCCTATAAAGGTAATTAAGTACAATTCTTATTGAAAGACTAAATTAAGAGTGTACAATTGGAACAATTGCGAAAGCAGCTATATGTCAAAACATGTCTGCGAAATAAATATAGATTCTCCCCCCCCCCAAAAAAATGAAACAAATTAGATTTTTTCTTGGCAGTTTTTTTTTTTTTTTTTTCACAATCTCATGTTCTCAGTTTGTTGGACAAACTTGGAACATCAATATATGTGCATAAAAAAGCTGGGTAATTATGCACATTTCATTATAATTTGGTTTAATATTTAAGAGAGCTATATTTGCCAACCTTGAAGGCTAGAGCCCTGAAAAGACGCTCCATGAGCCCCTTAAAAGAATTTTGAAAGCGCTGTGAGCATTGGAAACACTACCATTGTTTCCCATTATGTCAATCATGGCGATAACCTAGAAAATAAAAGAAAGGAAAAAAAACTTACTGGTATTACTCTTGCAGTTGAATCAAGAGAAAAAACATGACTGACGTGAAGAAGGACATTCAAAGCAGACTGAAGATTAAGCGCAGTTGTCTCAGCAGATTTAGCACAATTCGTAGATTCATTCACAAATTTTATTAGCCAATTTGAAATAGAGGTCAATGTTGAAATCCTACTTTCATCAGCGAATACTGCAGGTTGAACTTCCAATTTGACAACAAATAGATCTAAAGCTCGTTTCTGCATATCAGGAGTACTTTTTAGAAGGTTGAATATGACTTCTAAGAACATATCACTCTTCAACAAGCTATTTATCTGAAAATAGAGAAGACAAATCATTTGAGTGATGTGAAAAGTAAAAAAAAAGTAGGAAAAATACACGGTTGCTGTTTTGACCAGAAAAGCAACCCTGTCTGCTATCAAGTGAGTTTTATCGTCAAACAAAAAAGGGTAGGGAAGTCAAATTTATTAAAAAGGCTTGAAGAAGACATAAGAAGACCCTGTCTATGATAGAAAGTTCCATTGATAATAATTTAGCCACCATAAGGAGGAACTTCCTGTGACTAGAAGTCATCCTTTTTGCAGTGTAGCACATTTTTGCAAGTGGAATAAATTTTACAGAAGTACAATGGAGAAAAACCACTCTTTGACTGTTATAATAAAGTAAAATTAGCTTTTCAAATAAATAATAATATTTAATGTAGGATTAGATTAAGCTGTTTTTAATATTAAATTCTACTTCAAAAGGAGTGCCTTAGCTACGCCTAGAGTTAAACTGAGATAGACGCGAGCAATCGCCTCGATTGACCAAAACCAGTAGACGTTTGCATTCACTTTGATTCAGACCAAATTAAATAATGAGTGATAGTGAATATAGTGATTGGATTGTTGGACAGTTTAGGTGATGAAGATTATGATCGTGAGAGGCGTGGTTCCCAGATATAAAATAAGCTTAGTTTTTCTAGCTTGAAAAGTTACAAAGAAGGAAACGGATAAAGGAAAACGAAAAGAAATGACCCGACAAAGATGAAGAAAAAATCAACTTCCAAAAATTTCAAAATAAAGACTTTATCGCTAAAACCCATCTAGAAAATACCCTTAAACTATTTATATTAAACACATCGTACTCTACATATATTTAATTCAGAGCATCTAACGGGTTGGGAGCAGAATATTTTAGCACAGCAAAAGTTTTCCTGCAAAATAACGGCAGGTTTAACAAAAACTTCAAATATCGAGAAAATTCCGAACAAACCTTCAACTACTCAATTTTAGACGGCGAATCCTAAGGTGGCAAAATATACAGGGCGTGGGGCATAGCCAGGGAATAATAAAATTTATCGAGTATATGCTAGCTTCAGCTGTACTTTAGCGCAGTAAGGATGGCATGATGTAAAAAAAAAATTTAGGCAAGATTTTGTCGAATTCATAAATTCATAAGTTAGCCAGTCTGAACTTTAATGCAAAATTTTCGGGAAATTTGACAAACTGTAAGATAGAAATACTACAGAAAGGAAAGTACTACAGAAAAATCGAGCTAAAAACGTAGCTTCCGAACGATCTATGAACAAACACAGTATGAATCCAAACAAGCCAAACAATAAATTTGATTGGTCTAGCAATTTTCTATTTTCCAGGTAAGATTAGAGAAAGAGAGAATTTTTCAGTCACCAGGTAATTAGTATACATTTTAAGGTCAGAGTAGATAACGGAAATAAGAAGATTTACTATAATGTTGAGTTTTGCTAAGTGACACTATCAACCAAAAGAAAAAAACAAGACACGCTGAAAAAACGTATCTATTCAACTAACAATTAATAACTAATTATGCCCAGTAGTGGACCAGTCAATTGATCTTTGGCTGGAGGAATATGACTCAGGGTACAATCTTGGCTTCCACAAGGATATTTGTAACCGAGAAGCACCGCTGAATAATGGACGAGTAATTAAAGTAATTTAAAAAACCACATAGTTCAAAATGATAAAACTGAAAATAATACAGACCTTACTATTAGGGGTCAATAAAAACACTATAGCTGAAAAAAGGGGCAACAACTTTATCGTAACGATACATTACCAAAGCCTGTGACATTTTCCAACTACTAATTGTAATAGTGGCAACTAAAATATTAATGTAATAACGTTCGTCAAATATGTATGAAACTATGCCATAGTCTAATATTTATTGTAAACTTAAGCCCAAAAACATTACTAAACAGCCAGTCTCTGGTACGAAGTGATATTCTTTAGACGTTATTGAAACCATTTTTGTAAAGTATATTGTTTAAGGCAAATAATTAGTGACTCAAAGACATAATCTCCAACCTTATCCATAACGTCTTGAGCTTGGTTTAGCAGCCCCTTGATTTTTTCCAATTTTCGGCCTTTTCTGGCATGGAACTCATCTAATCTTCTAATAACTGCTGTTACAGCTGTTACCAATGCACTAAATGTAGTATCAATTCCGGGCGTATCATCAACCAGTCGCTCTAGTAGATCCCGAGATTGCAGGAGGTAAGCCAGGAACTGCAGAATGTTCGAACGGAAAGAAATGAGGAAATTCATTTCAGCAGCACATCTTAGCTCTGTCTTTTCACCAACGAATGTCCACGGTCCAAATACAGGTTTGGTAGATTTATTTGCATCTGAAAATGCAGAAAAACAGAAGTTGTAATAAACCCTGTTCAAAAAACCTTTAAAAAAATAACAATTTAAAACCATTAAAATTTTAACTAAATGTTATTACTACTACTATTTCTACTATGATTAACTCACTACAACATCAATCCAAATGAGGCAAGCACGGCTGTGCATGTTCCTCCTGCGTCCCAATCTATTCGAGCTTCCCTCTTTCCACCCTTCTAAAAAGTTCTGATTTCCTTTAAATACTTTATTAGGACTTTTCCCTACCTCCTTTGTGGATGATCTTCTTTTCGATTGACACTCGGTGGATGGCCGAAAAGGATGATCTTTGGCAAACTGTCATCTTTTATTACCAAAACGTGTCCTAGCCAAGCCAACCTTTCCTCGTTTAAGCCGTGAATAGCGGGGTAAAACCACATTTCGTAGCTTACTGTTTGAAATACTGTCAGTCACACAGGTACCCAAAACAATCCTTAGACAATTCCTCTTGAAAAGATTTAGCAAATCCTCCTCTGTCTTCCGAAACAAATAGGTTTCACAAATTTTACGAATTAACTAATCTAATTAACCACAGTTTTATATAAAATACAATTCTCTTAAATAACAAGCGATTCTCTAATAGTGCAGAGCAGGTTTCCATACTCCATTTTGGATCTATTATTCTGTTTTCTAGTGCCATAGTCTAGATGATGACTAAACAAATTATCACCAGGCCCAATTGAGGAGAGATATTACAATACTCCGCACATAAGAACATGCAACAGTTCTTGATTTCAAAAGTGACGCGACTGTCCAAAATTTTTAATTTAAAACTAGATCTACGTTGCACGGGCAACGTGAGGTGTTCCGACAACCTTTGTTCGGCTTCGCCGGGTAAAGTGTAGTGAGAGCAACACTTTGGTTTTGTTTCCTCGCCTCGATTAAACGCTGAAGTTGTTAATCTGTAAGTATCTTAAAATAAATACTAGGTACACCAATTCGCAAAATTTTTAATTTAAAATATTTTAATAGACATTTGAATAGCCTAATTATAACATTTTTAATAAACATTTTCTGTTTAATAAACATTTGAATAGCCTTCAATATATTTAGAGCCTCCACGCATCCTTGTTTGAGATCCCCTTTATGGCCGTTACAACCATTTAATTATTGAAGGAACTAAATTCTTCAGTCATATGCTTCTGGTGATATTCAGCCTTGACATAGTTGACAAATTGAGTTTGCAATTAAAGCAATTCACTTTACACGTATGAATTATTTGTTATTCTTTTTTTATGTCTGCCCCATCTACCTTATTTTCAGTAAGTTGTAAATAGTAAATCTAAGATAAAAGAATATAATAAGCTACAAAAAAAGAAGAAAACTCGTTTACACAGAAATGGGTCTATTGGCTTATAAAACCAGAATCAGGTTACGGAAATTGACCTGACAAGAATACTAACTATAGATTTTTGGTGACATAGGAACGTAATAAAAAACAGCTGGAATAAGAGATGCAAAAATTAAGGAGATCTTTGGACATTTTTGGCAACAATTTTTTGGTGCTTCACTATAAATGCGGATCAATGCCTATCGCCTATCGCCTATCAATGCCTATCGTTCTCAAAGAGCAAAGGGATCTGTAGACCTAAACTTCTGCACTCAAGGTATTAATACATGTTGCAAATCCATTTTCGAAGCTCACTCCTTACAAACAAGACAACTTGAGGGAGTTTTCTTTTGGATAAACTAACTTTTCAAAAAGATATGTGACAATATTAATAGAGAAGGTACTTTAGAACACTAATTTTGGATAATCGTTCTATCATTTCTTACATATACCACATTCTTGGATGTAGTATTTTTTTAGTAGCCAATATTTCTCAAGTTATTCAACGTCAATATGTAGATAATCTGTCAACTACTACGGTTTTAGGTCATCAATATACAACAGAATCTAGACATTTCTTCTTTTTGCCAGGAATTTGGAAAATTTATCTGCGTTCCGCATTAAATAAGCAGCTGCTAAACAAGACACTTACAATTATTTGGGAAGGATATCAAGTCAGCTACTAATATACATATGTATGTATATATAAACAAGCAAATACTTGTATTATCTAAAGATTTACGGATAACAAAGAATTTTACAAATCAAAAGAGGAACAAGTTTCATTTTCAAGAAAAACATTCAAAGTCTACCTGATTGTCTCTTGAGATTGTTGCTTTTGAGAACGAGCACCTTAGCTACATTTGTTTGGCATATGAAATAAGAAACAAATTTACCTAGATCTAGCGGAAGCTCATTAACATACACCAACAAATCATGAACTGCTTTCAACTGCACTGTCACATCAAACAAGGTAAAAACTTCGAGAGCAGACTTTCGAATTTGATTTCTCTTTGCTTGATCCACCTGAGCGGCAGCAATCTGCATTAAGTGGGCAGGCCCAAGCCACAGATGATTTTCTGGTCCAATGATGCTTAGAAGTCTGTTGAATGTCACAATTTGCCGATATCGTGGCGTCTCGTGTATAGATTTGGCAAAAACGGCTACTATATTGTTGATGATATTGTTTAATTTGGCTGGGTCGTTAGGATCCTCGTTGGCCTGGAAATTTGCAATTGAAATTTTAGTCTTTATTTTACTAAAACTAAACAAAATAAGACAATAATTGTTTTTTGTGTCTGGACTGAAAGAAATTTGAATTTAAACAAACTTAATTAAATTAAGTTCAAACTCAAACTATACCAAAATAAATTTTTAAGACGTTTAAAAGTTGCTGATAATGTTAATTAGCCTGACTGGATCATTAAGGTTATGTTCCTCCTTTGGTTCGAAAGGGAGAAGGAATTCTATTCGTAAGTTTTTTTGTTTTTTTTTTCATGAGAAAGGAAAAGTGTAAAGTCTTGTGCATGCCTTACAACACAATCTCAAGTTTTTGAAAAAAGGTGTACCTGCCAACATGAATTAGCAACACATAAAACTGTTAGTCTGAAAGCTCCTTTGCTCCAAAGCAAGGGCTGTAGGATACTGACAATCGTAAGAGAAAACTAAAGCCACTATGCCATCTAGCGACTCTCGTTTCAACTGCAATGCCGTCTATGCTTTTCTATCAGAGGCAACGCTATAGGGTTGCCAATAGTAAAGGCCGTACGGCTCCTATGTTTTATTTTATTTTTTTCCCAAAGGCACTTCATATGGGAGGGGTCATCGCATAAAGTTCGGAAGCGGCTCATTCGATTGGAAATCGGAAGTTCTAGTCCACTTTTTAAGAGTCAAAAGCGATCGGAGGGCAACTAGCCCCGCCTCACCCTTCTTTTTTTCCAAGTTCTTCTGAAAAAAATTTGAGATTTTGCTAAAAAAGTTCAAGGATCATATAACAAAAAATCCGGTGCCGACACAGCCCCCTAGTGCAAGGGGCAGGCGCTGTTATTTATGTCCTGGTGGTATATATGGTTCTTACGGAAGGGATGCTCGTATAAACTCCAGAGAGGGCTCATTTGATCGAAAATTGAAAGTTATAGATCACTTTTTAAGAGTTAAAAGAAATAAGAGGGCAACTAGCCTTCCCCTCCCGTCTTTTCTTAAAAAATAGATCAAAGATCATATAGTGAAAACTCTAGGGTCGACACAACCCCCCAGGGCCCCAGAGCAGGCGTCGTTAGTTATGCCCTGGGGGCATATATGGTTTTTGTGGAAGGGATACTCGCAAAAAAATTAGAGGGCTCATTTGATTGAAAATTGAAAGTTCTAGTTAAGTTTTTGAAAGTCTAAAGAGATTGAGGGGCAATTAGCCCCCCCTCGCCCCCTTTTCTTCAATTGCATCGATACAAATTTTGAGATAGCCATTTTGTTAAAAATAGTTCAAAGGCGATATAACAAAAACTCAGGTGTCGACAAAACCCCCCAGGGCCCGGGGGCAGGCGTTGTAAGTTATGCCCTAGGGGCATGTATGGTTCTTATGAAAGGGATGCTCGTATAAACTTCAGAGATGACTCATTTGATTGGAAATTGAAAGTTCTGGCTCCCGTTTTAAGAGTCAAAAGAGATCCAAGGGCAACTAGCCCCCACCACGCCTTTTTTCCCCAAACCCATCCGATAAAATTTTGAGATAGTCATTTCGTTGAAAATAGCTAAAAAGTCCGATAACGAAAACTCAGGTGTCGAAATAACTCCCCAGGCCAGGGAGCAGGCCCTGGGGAGTTTTTAGTGATACCCTGGGGGCATATATGATTTTTATCATATATGCCCGGGATTTATACGCGGGATTTATCATTTATACGCGGGATGCGCGTATAAACTTCAGAGGCGACACATTTGGTTGGAAATTGAAAGTTCTAGTTCATTTTTTTTAGGAGGCAAAAGAGATCCATGGGCAACTAGCCCCTTCCACAAACCCATCCGATGAAAATTTTGAGATAACCATTTTGTTAAAAATAGTTCAAAGGCCAGATAAGAAAAATTCCAGTGTCAATACGACACCCCAGGGCATGGGGCGTTGTAAATTATGCCCTAGAAATAGTTATGGTTTTTATGGAAGGGATACTCGCATAAACTTCAGATAGGGCTTATTTGAATGGAAACTGAAAGTTCCAGTTCACGTTTTAAGAGTCAAAAGAGAGCAGAGGGCAACTAGTCCCCCAATGCTCTTTTTTCCTCAAACCCATTCAATACAAATTTTGAGATAGCCATTTTCGTAAAAATAGCTCAAGGGTCAGATAAAAAAAAGAACTCCGGTGTCAACACAAACCCTCAGGGCCCGGGGACAGCCTCTGTAATTTATGTCCATGGGGCATATATGGTTCTTATGAAAGTGATGCTCATATAAACTTCGAAGAGGGCTCATTTGATTGGAAATTGTAAGTTCTAGTTCATTTTTTAAGAGTCAAAAGAAATCCGAGGGCAACTAGCCCCCTCGCCCTTTTCCCCAAACTAATCCGATACAAAATCTGAGGTAGCCATTTTTTTTTAAAGTTCAAACATCAGATAAAATAAACTCCTGGCGACGGAACCCCCCCAGAGCCCGGGAGCAAGTGTTTTAAGTTATGCCCCGGAGACGTATAAGATTTTTATGTAAGGGGTGGTCGTATAAACTTCGAAGGCGGCTCATTTAATTAGAAATTGAAAGTTCTAGTTCGCTTTTTAAAAGTCAAAAGAGATGCGAGCATAACTAGCCCACAGCCCTTTTCCCCCGAATCCATCCAATACAAATTTTGAGATAGCCACTTTTTTAATAGTTCAATTATCAAATAAAAAAAAACTCCTGGGTCAAAATAACCCCAGACCCCGGGGGCAAGTGTATAAAGTTATGCCCCAGAGGTGTATAAGGGTTTTTATAGAAGGCGTGATCGTATAAACTTCGAAGGTGGCTCGTTTGATTGGAAATTGAAAGTTCTAGTTACCTTTTTATGAGTCAAAAGTTAACGGAGGACATCTACACCCCCCTGATGAAAACACCCTCTTTTCCCCAAATGCACCAAATGAAATTTTTAGATAGCCAGTTTTTTTTTAAATAGTCCAACAATAAGATAACAAAAACTTTGTTGTCAACATACTCCTCCCAGTGCCAGGGAAAGGGTTGTAACTTATGCCGCGGGGGCACTTAAGGTTTTTATGGAAGAGGTGGTCGTATAAACTTTGGAGGAGACTCAAACGATTAGAAACTGAAAGTTCTAATTCCACTTTTAAGCGTCAAAAGCGATCCGATTGCGACCAGCCTTCCCTTTCTCCCTACCTTCTGTCTCCCACATTTTTCCAGTCGAATTTTTTATATAGCCCTTTTGTTCAAAAGAGACCAAAGATAATATAAAAAAAAACTCCAGGGATAAAACATCCCCCCTCCTCCTAGAATCCGGGGGCAAGTATTGAAAAACGAACCCTGAGGGCATATAAGGTTTTTGTGAAAGGGATGGTTGTATAAACTTCAGAGGGGGCTTATTCCATTCTAAATCAACATTTCTATTGCTCTTCTCAAGAGTCAAAAGTGATCGGAGGCCAAGTATCCCCCCCAAGGCCCTTTTCCCCAAATGCATCCAATAAGTTTTTATATATCTATTTTGTTCAATATAGTCTAAAGATAAAATAACAAAACTCTTGGGTCAACACATCCCCCCAGAGCCCGGGGGTAAGTGTTTTAAGCTATACCCCGAGGGTATGTAAGATAATATGTAAGGGGTGGTCATATAAACTTCAGATATCGCTCGTTTGATTGGAAATCGAAAGTTCTAGGTACCTTTTTAAGAGAGATCAAAAGTGGTCGGAGGGTATCTCCCCCCACACCTTTTCTCCAAAATACGTCCGATAAGAACTTTGACGGCCATTTGGTTCAAAATAGTTTAAAAGTCAAATTACTATCAATTAGGGGTTGAGAAATCCTCCAAAGCACACGGGACAAGAGTTGCAGCTTATGTAAGCTGTAAGTTCTTCAGAATCGAAAATAATCAAAAAGTAACAAGCCCCCCCCTGTGCCTTTTTTTTCTCCAAATGCATCGTATCAAAATTTTTAAATAGCCTTTTTGTTAGAAATAGTCCAAAATTCAAATTACTATAGCCTAGGGGTTGAGAAACTTCCCTAGCCCCCAGGACAAGGAAAGTAACTTATGTAAGTTGCCCATTATTACAATGTATGGTTCTGTGCAAGGGGTGGTCGTATTAACTTTGGATGGAACTCATTCTATCGGAAAACTTCTAGCTCTTTTTTAAGAGTCAAAAGAGATCAATAGCCAACTAGCTCGCGCCCCACTTTCCCAAAGGACATTCGGTCAAAATTTGGAGATAGCCATTTTGTTCAAAATAGTTCAAAGGCAAAATAACTATGCTTCCGGGGTTGACACTCCCCCCCCCCAAGTCCGAGGAAACAGCTAGAGTTACGGAACTTAAGTATTGTTACTTTGACACTTGTTTACTTTGATACTTGGATTTAGTGATTTACGTGGTAACTTCGATTTAATGTGCAAAGGCTGTAAGTTATGCAAGTTGCTTATATTGTTACTTTGACACTTTGTTTACTTCGATACTTTGGTACTTTCATATTACTACTTTGATACTAGTTTTGATACTTTAATGAAAGTTTGATGTTGATGCTGGAATTTTTTTTTTTTTTAATTTAAAATTTTTGCTCTCAAAAACGAAAAAAGAATTAATTAAAAAAAACTTACAGAAAATTTTTCTTTCCCCAATTTTATTCCGAAAGAATTGTGGTTATGTATTTTTAATGAATAATGTCTTCACTACAAACAAGAGTATGGCTACTGCCAATTTGCCAAACGGTAGAAGTATCATTCTCATACTTAATTAACCAATTCTCCTACTTAGAATTATCGTTCTCTTACTTAAGTGGCTACAAAGTTCTGCTAAATTAGTTTAGATTTTTTTTATTATAATAATTGGGAGAACAGAATTCAACAAAAAGTGAGAATTGGATTAAAGCGCAGCTTTCACTATTCCCGAAGTTCTGGGGATTTCCCCCAAAATCTTGCAAAAATGGCGCGGCAAAAACGCTTGAGCATAGAGGTGTCAAAAATTTAAATCCGGCCTGGGTGAAACAAAATCTTGAGCAAGTGAGCTTTCAGCAATTAACATCATTATATATCCAATATTTAGTTTAATTTACTAGTTTTTACCAAAACTGTTAATTTATTTTGGAATAAATAAAATATTTTGAGACAGGGAATTTTAAAAAACTTAAAACTCTGGCAATCAAAAGCGAACAGAAATTATTTAAAAAAAAAACTTCCGAAAAAGAAGTTGTCGAAAGAAAAGTAAAGGCCATATGAATTATGGCGTCAAGATCAGAAGAAAAAGAAACCTACAGAAACTCAAACTCAAAGCAACCAGAAATTACTAATAAAGAATAAATGAAACCCAAGACAAGCACAAATTAAATAAACAATCATAGAGCAAAAAAAAAAAAAAAACAGGTACTGATATAAATGAATAAATAAATGTCAAAACGAGTAAAACTTAAGCTGAATATGCAAATCAAGATTAAAATGAACAAAAATATTTTGCTCTTGAGGCATAAATAAAACCAAAAAGGAACAGAAATTGAATAAACAATCATAGAAAAAATAAGAGCTAAGAGCTCATATGGCACTTGTGACGAGGCACTAAGAGCTAAGAGCCAAGAGATCATATGGTATGAGCTCTAACAAAATTCTATGAATCATTAGATTGATTTAAAAAGGAAAATAAGAGGCTTAATGCCAGTCAGGATTTAAAATAAGAGCTCTGAGTCACGATGTCCTTCTAAATATCAAAAATCATTAAGATCCGATCACCCACTCGTAAGTTATAAATACCTAATTTTTTCTAATTTTTCCTCTCCCTTTAGCCCCCCAGATGGTCGAATCTGGGAAAACGACTTAATCAAGTCAATTTGTGCAGCTCCCTCAAACGCCTACCAATTTTCTTCGTCCTAGCACGTCCAGAAGCACCAAACTCGCCAAATCACTAACCCCTCCCCCAACTCCCCCAAAGAGAGTGAATCCAGTACGGTTCCGTCAATCACCTATCAAGGATATTTGCTTATTCTATCCACCAAGCTTCATCCCGATTCCTCCACTCCAAGTGTTTTCCAAGATTCCCCCCTCCAATTCCCCCCAATGTCAAAAGATCTGGTCAGGATTTTAAATAAGAGCTCTGAGACATGAATTCCTTCTAAATATCAAATTTCATTAAGATCCGATCACCTGTTCGTAAGATAAAAATACCCCAATTTTCACGTTTTCCAAGAATTCCGGTTTCCCCCTCCAACTCCCCACAATATCACAGGATCTGGTCGGAATTTAAAATTAGAGCTTTAAAGCACAAGATCCTTCTAAATATCAAATTTCATTAAGATCTGGTCACCCTTTCGTAAGTTACAAATACCTCAATTTTCAAAATTACCCCCCACAACTCCACCAAAGAGAGCAGCTCCAGTCCGGTTATGTCATTCACGTATCTTAGACAGGTTTTTATTCTTCTCATCCAGTTTCATCCTGATATCACCGCTTTAAGTATTATCTAAGATTTCCGGTCCCCCCAACTGCCCCCCCCCCAATTACGCTTGATCCGGTTGAGATTTAAAATAAGAGATCTGAGTTACCAGGTCCTTCTAAATATGAAGGTTCATGAAGATCCGATCAATCCTTCGTAAGTTAAAAATACGTCATTTTTTCTATTTTTTTAGAATTAACCCCCCCCCCCCAGTAGAGCGGATCCGTTCCAATTATGTAAATCACGTATCTAGGAATTCTGCTTATTTTTCCCACCAAGTTTCATCCCGATCCCTCCAACCTAAGCGTTTTCCATGATTTTAGGTTCCCCCACCCCAAACTCCCCCCAATGTCACCAGATCCGGTCGGGATTTAAAATAAGAGCTCTGAGACACGATCTCATTCTAAATATCAAATTTCATTGAGATCCGATCCCCATTCGCAAGTTAAAAATACCTCATTTTTTCTAATTTTTCAGAATTAACCCCCCCCCCCCAAGCTACCCCAAAGAGGATCCGTTCCGGTTATGTCAATCATGTATCTAGGACTTGTGCTTATTTTTCCCACAAAGTTTCATCCCGATCCCTCCACTCTAAGCGTTTTCCAAGATTTTAGGTTTCCCACTCCCACCCCCACCCCCCCCCCCAGTGTCACCAGATCCGTATCGGGAAAACGACTATTTCTAATTTAATGTGGTCCAGTCTCTGATAAGCCTGCTAAATTTCATTGTCCTAGCTTACCTGGAAGTGCCTAAAGTAGCAAAACCGGGACCGACAAACCGACAGAATTTGCGATTGCTATATGTCACTTGGTTAATACCAAGTACCATAAAAATACAACAGGTACTAATATAAATGAATAAATAAATCCCAAAACGAGTAAAGCTTAAGTTGAGTATGCAAATCAAGCTTAAAGCGAACAGAAACATTTTTTTTATTGACGCATAAATGAAACCCAAAACGAGCAGAAATAAAATAAACAATCATAGCAAACAGACAAACAATTGGTACTAATATAAATGAGTAAATAAATCTTAAAACGAGTGAAATTTAAATTGAATATGAAAATTCAGCTTGAAACGAACAAAAATCTCTACAAAAAAGAGTTTAGGTTTGCCTCCTTCTTTCACTGTAAAAGTCTAAAACCTACTCCTTGTTTTAATTTTTTTTTTCAAATTTAATACTAATTATTACGCCCTTAAATCCCTCAATGTAGTGACTCTGAATACTGCCTCACAAATTTTGCGGAAGAAGAAGAATTTCTTATTTTAAACTAAAAATAAGCCATTAAACTAAAGATCATAAAGATAACATTTATGTATTTTTCCAAACATGAAAAAACTGAAATAACAATTTGATGTTGAACCTTATCGAGTACTAACTACTTTTAAACCACTGTTTCTAATATAAATAAAAAAGATATTCAACTAATATCATACTCAGTATTTCTTCGTCTAATTTCACCAATTTTACGATAATCACTTTTCCAACATCAAAACTAGGATTCGAAATTCTCGGCGTTTTTTTTTTTTTTTTTTTTTTTTTTTTTTTTTTTTTTTTTTTTTTTTTTTTTTTTTTTTTTTTTTTTTTTAGCATGGCAAGATGAAATGTATTTCAGTTTGATCCCTCATTAGACATATTTTTTCAAATTAAAAGAGCCAAATGCAAATCTGAAGACACGATTGAAAAATACGGAGCATTATAACGTGAGGAATAGTCGAAATAAATTAATTTTAAGCGTCGTACGACTAAAATATAAATTTTCACAGAAGGAGATCTAAGATAATAGAATATTAACTAAAAAAACAAAACAATGACAATCAACAAATAGGTGTAACAAAAAGTTAAAGGATAAGCTCTATATTTTGAATTTCCTAAGGTTAAAACTGAAAATATTAAGCAATAAATATCGCTTTAACTATACTTATTATGGGCGGAATTCGCCGATTCTTAGTACTTTTTGAATGTGGATTCCAATAATTAGAATCCTCTAATTGTCTCCTTTTTCCTTTGAATTGGTCAGTTAAACTATTATTGAAGGGGTTTTTCCACCTTAGAAAAAAATTTACAACCAACTATTTTCCGCCAACCAGCGGAAAATTTTTGCCAAGAATTGTTGTATATATAAAATATATATATATTATATATAAAAATATATAAAATATATAAAAAGAAATATTATTGAATATTGGCCGGCAGAACTTCAAAGCGATATCTAAAAACATTGAAGCATGAAAATGAAACATGTGAATGCATTCATTTAATAGATTATTGTAGGCGGGTTTGAGGCTTAAAGTTCACAGTCTGAATAATTTTGAAAACAATTTGAGAGATGCAAAAGCGCATTTTTCCAAAAACTTCAGTAAAAATGGCATGATTTATCCCTTTCTTAATGTTTAGCTTCTAATATTTCTTTTCTAATTCTTTCAGTAAGTTTTGAAGACAATAACCTTTATTAAACTATGCCTTCTCTTTCCGGAGTTTCCTGTGATTATCCAGAGTAATCATAATGTTTCATATGGTATTTAAAAAATAATCCAAGTCGTTTAAAAATCCCTATAGTTAAATGAAGGCGGACATGCCATCCTATATCTTTTTCAATCCATTGATAAAAAAAAAGTGGCTAGAGCAAAATTGTCTGCAGCCGCTTTGTTAAATATCTGCGTTATATATATATATATATATATATATATATATATATATATATATATATATATATATATATATATATATATATATATATATATATATATATATATATAAACATACCTTCATTTACCATGCCTAGGAGAAAACAAAAGTCGTTAGTTTAGATATTTTCCGATGTATCATCGGGTATCGATGTGACCGGTTTAGGTCAATTTCGTGTCTGTAGTACCAAGGATATTGCGCTTGAGACTAAATAAGGCTTATTTTTTAATTAAGACCCAATCTAGTTCATTCCTCGTGAGTTCACCCATTCCTCATCATCTACTAATTATTAACTATGTGTCAGTAAGTTGTTATTAACTATGTTAACCATGTGTGTAACTTATGAACTAAGTTACATCATAGTTTATTAACTATATTTTTTAAAGCTGGGGTTAACTTTTGTAAGGAATAAACTTAACCGAATAGGAACTTGCTGAAGTAGCGAGCTCTGATCATTCAAAATTGACTTTGACTAGAATGGAGAAGTGAGAGATGATTTCTTAATAAACAGGTCTATAATGAACTATGTTCGGAGTTAATGAGGAGAATAAACAAAATGTGAAAGCTCTATTTTACATGCTTTTAGAATCTTTGTTTACAGTTTAGTTCTATTTTCTAATTTCGTGAATAAAATTCAGTTTTTGTAATAAATGAAATGCTGATTACATATATGTTGATTGTCCCGCTTAGAAAAAACTCACAACAAAACTGGAGAAAATTGTCAAATATAAATATAAGAGAATAAACTTGGCTTTAATTATATTTCAGGATTTTGCGAGTTAAAAAAATTTCCAATTAAAGGGTGTTTGCCTAATACTATCTGCCCAAAAGAAACAGAACGCATTCGGGTTTTAAATAGCCCAACCGAAGGTCATCTTAAGCATTAAGACTGCTTATTATTCTTTCATACAATACCTTAATTAGTTCAGGTATAAGAGCAGTTAGGGTTTTGTCAATCACTTGAAGACTGTAGTCGTCATCCCTCTTTAGAATAGTGTTGCCCATTGACGTAAAGATGGACATCATTTTTTCAAGGACAATTTCCTAAAATAAATAAGAAGTAATAATAGAGTATGCAAAGGGAATTAACCAAAGATGTTAGGTAACTGGCATACAATTGTCAATTTTACTGCTCATCATAGTAATACGTTTATATTATGATGACGCAGAAAATACGCCTAATCTCTTTAAAACAATCCTATTTCTTCATTCTCGTGGAGGCATTTTGTGTTCATTTAACTTGTACAATTGTTATTCAAAAATTGAAATGACTTTTAGTGTTAAGACAAAAAAAGCAAAGAGAACAAAAATAATATAAAAACCAATAATTAAACTGAATGCTTCAGATACAAGGTGATGGTTAAGGTGGCAGATAAGTAATTAACATACAAGTCTTGCACTACCACTCTATCCCGCAGGGTGTCAAATGGAATTTCCTGATTGGTGGAAACTGCCAAGCCCTCACAGATCGTCTTAGAATAACAACCTTTGGCATCGACTTCCACTGACTCTCAAACTCCTTAAGAACTTATACTAGACAGAATATTCGTCTTATGATGGTGAAGCATTTTGAAACTTCGAGCAAAGTTGCCGTCATTTTCGTCATTATTAACTGACTATACATCTAAGAAAATTCGATATACGCTCGGTTTTAAAAATCATAGAAGTAGAAGAACACCATCGCTCCCGAGCAAGGGCGTGTCCAGGACTTTTTTTGGGACACATGAAATATTTGTTTACATGCATTTATGTTACGTTTTTATGACTCAGACAAAAATTTCGAGGGGTTCAAAACCAGTACCCCCCCCCAGGGATTTGGCCTTGCTCGGGAGGCATGTAGGCAATACGCATACAAATGATGCAAAAAAAGGGTGTCGGTGACTAATAAGAGTGAAAACTTGTTTTCACTCTCTTTGTAATACCTGCTCTGCTCTTTGAACGTTTTCAAGGATTTAACTCATGCAACAAAAAATATTTTGCCTACAGGACTTATATTTAACCCAGATTGGACTAAATCCATATCAAAATATACTTCGTCATTCGTCATTTTTGTTATTGGAGGCATTGTTTAATTAAGAAGCCTCATTCATTTTTTTTACCTGAGGTCAGTACGCAAATACGCATAAAAATGATACAAAAAAAGGATGTCGGTGACTAATAAGAGTGAAAACTTGTTTTCACTCTATATATATATATATATATATATATATATATATATATATATATATATATATATATATATATATATATATATATATATATGTATATATTATTCGAGTGTCAAATCACCTGCTCTGCTCTTTGGACGTTTTCAAGGATTTAATACGTGAAACAGAAAATATTTTGCCTACAGGACTTATCTTTAACCCAGATTGGACTAAATCCATCTTAAAATATACTTCGTCATTTTCGTTACTGGAGGCTTTATTTGGTTAAGAAGCCTCATTAATCTTTTTTTAATACCAGAGCTCAGTTGTCCTATAAAAAATACCCTTCACACAACGATCCACATAATTTAATTAAATAAATATAGAGCAAAAAATTCTGGAGCAAATACCAAGGTTTACCCCCCTTCCCTCATTAACTGCGTCCCCGAGGAGTTATCATTGAGGTGAGTGATAATAATATATTTTATTACTTACAGGAAAAAGTCTGGCAGCTTGCGATAGAAGAAGAAGAGCATGATGATGAGTTTGAGGGTTGTTGGAAAAGTTTATGCATCGAACCAAAAGATCCACGTCAATTTTAACTTTCACTTTGCTCAATTCCTCCGCTTCCATCTTTGTAATAAATGAATGTAAACAACTCAGCGTCAACTGTTTTGAATATTCATATGCCACAGGATCAGGCTGAGAAACACATCTAAAAAGAAAAATTATAAGAAACTTTAAAAGACAAAATTTGAACTTTTTAGAAATATTAAATAAAAAAAAACAAGTTTTTTTAACTGAAAGTAAGGAGCGACATTAAAACTTAAAACGAACAGAAATTAATTCGTATATGAAAGGGGCTTCTTTCTCACCAACGCCCCGCTATTTACGCTAAAGTTTGACTCTTTTTCTCAACTCTTTTTTTTTTAAACAGTAAAAAACTTTAGCGTAAAGAGCGGGGATCGTTAAGATTCTATGACTTTTAGGGGGTGTTTCCCCCTATTTTCTAAAATAACGCAAATTTTCTCAGGCTCGTAACTTTTAATGGGTGGAACTAAACTTGATGAAACTTATATATTTAAAATCAGCATTAAAATGTGATTCTTTTGATGTAGCTATTGGTATCAAAATTCCACTTTTTAGAGTTTTGGTTACTATTGAGTCGGGTCGCTCCTTACTACAGTTCGTTACCACGAACTGTTTGAAAGATTCGAAATCAAATACTAAGACCAATGTTATATGCATAAAAAATTATTAATATAAACACTTTAATTGTTCTTGGTTCAGAATAAAGATTGATTTTTCAATGAAAAGTAATTCGTTGTCAATTCTTAAGACAGAAGACATTGATAAGACTTTTTTTTTGTAAAGATTAACTGATCAAATAAATTTGAAATATATTCATCTTCAGAGCACATCTTATTTAAATGCCGCTGAAAGAAATTATTGTTCTAAAAATATACCAACGTTTTTCTGAAAAAAAGCAAATTTAATAAAAAAAGAACATAATATTATATAATAGAATCTCTCCCCCCCCCCCTGAAGTCAATATAACCTTAAAACTTGACACTTCATCAAAATAAAAAATTCTTCAGCAACTGATTTAAATTATACTCCATCCATAGAAGAGTCTTGAAAAAATTTACGCATTAGATAAAATGCAAAGGTCATCCTCGGACTTAGAGTCGAAAGTGATCGAAGTGAACCCAGCCCCCTCCCTTGTGCCATTTTCCTAAATACATCTGATAAAAATTTTGAGATTGCCATTTAGTTCAAAATAGTCCAAAAGTCAAATAACTACGCTTCCAGGGTTGAACCTCCCCCTTGGACAAGGGCTGTAAGCTATGCAAGTTGCTTATTGTTAACATATAAGATTTTTATGAAAGAGGTTGTCGCATAAACTTTGATCGGAAATAAAAAGTTTTACTGCCCTTTTTAAGAGTCAAAAGGCAACCAGTCCCAGAATTGAATCAGATTAAAATTTTGAGATAGCCATTTTGCTCAAAATAGTTCAAAGGTCAAATAACTACACCAAATAACTCCAGGGTTCTGACTTCCCGCAGTCCCCGCGCAAGGGCTATAAGTTATACAATTTGACCATTGTTAACATATAAGAATTTGTGTTGGAAAAGAGGGTTTGCTTGATCCTGGGTCTCAAAAAGCCTTAGGGTATTAAGGTGAAACTTCAAGGAAATGTTGAAAGGGATGCCGAGCGCAATCAAAACATTATGATCTTACTGGTTGTGAACAGGGAATGTCAGCAATATTTGAAGAGCGATTAAGGGTATTAAGTTGAAAATTCCAAGGTATGTTGAGGAGATTTTGAAGGATTTTGGGCAACCAGTCCCATCATCCCATCTTTGCTCTTTTTAGGCACCCCCTCTACTCAACACTGATCCAAATTTTGAAACTGCCATTTTGTCAAAAATTCCAGGCCATAATGGCCATGGGGCAAGGATTGTAGATTATGCAATTTACACATTGTTTACATGCACGATTTTATCATTAGGAAAAGGGAAAATATTTGATTGTGGGTCTATCTGAAAAGGCTAAGGGCATTAAGGCGAAAGCTTTAAGAATCTTGACGGGCATGTTATTCTGAATAAAAAGCCACTATGTTCATCCAGTTCATCAAAAAGGAGAATCTGCAAAAATTTTATGAACGGCAGAGAGCATTGAGTTGGAACTTTAAGAATATGTTGGCAGGGGATGTTGAAAAGTGGTTAGAGGGCCACCAGCCCAATCTCATGCCTTTTTGTTGCAATTCCTAAAAAATATATTATCATAAATAATGACGAAGACCGCACTGCCTTTCCATAATACAACAACAAAAGAGAGAATAATGAGGACTTTTTTCCCAAGACAGTGAACCAACAAAACCTATTTTGTTCAGCCAAGACAGTCTTGGCTGAACTTTTCGTTAAGAAGCAATGATGCCAAGGCTATTTTAAAATAGAAACAAATGGATTTTTAACTGAGAACTTTTATTGTAAGTGTTTTATTGTTTTTTTTATTTTTTCTTTGCTGAAGACGGCCCTTAGATATAGGGCCGAAATATTCAAATAGGTTTTGTTGGTTCACTGTCTTGGGAAAAAAGTCCTCATTATTCTCTCTTTTGTTGTTGTAATATATTATCAAAATTTTGGAATAGACATCTTGTTCAAAATAGTCAAAATAACTATGTCTATGGAAATGACATAGCCCCCCAAAGATTTGGGGAGGGAGGCTGAACACAATAAAACACATTGTGTGCTGCTGACTGTCAGAAGAATGTATCATCAATATCTATGAAACAGTTAAGGGTATTAAGCTGGAAATTTTAGGAGATGTTGAAGAGCTACCGGAGGTTAACTAGCCCCCTTGCCCTTTTTACACGCTCCCTCCCCTAATGAACGATCAAAATTCTGAAAAAGCGATTTTGTCACAAACAATCAAAACTAGTAACTATGCCTCCGGGGATACTTTCCCCCCTCCCCCCACAGCTTCTACGATAAGGATTGTAAACTATGCAATTTGCTTTTTTTACGAGCATGGTTTATCATTAGAAAAAAGGAAGAATTTTTTTTCTTAAATGTGTTGGAAAAGGCTAAGGATATTAAGGTGGAACTCCGGGGAATGTTGAGGAGCAACGAGAAAAAACAAAGAGAAAAAACAAGTATCTAAAATATCACAAGAAAAGCTAAGGGTATTAAGTTTAAACTTTCAGGCATGTTGAAGAAGATGTTAAAACGTGGCCGGTGGGAAACCAGTTCCTATCCCATTCCCATTTAAGCTACCCTCTCTCTAAATATATCTGCTCAAAATTTTGGAAGACTCGCCTTGTTCAAAATACTCGATAGTCAAATAACCTACTTAATCCCCACAGCCCCCGGGGCAGGTGTTGTAAGTTATAAGTTGCCCATAGTTTATATAAAAGGTTGGTTATTAGGGAAAGGTGGCAGGTTGGATCTCAAGTCTCCAAAAACGCTAAGAATATTAAGGTAAAACCTTTAAAAAATTTCGAGGGAGTTGTCAAACAAAATGGCAGCACACTATATGTAAGATGGTTTCGAAAGGACACAACAGCAATATTTGAGGAACGGCTAAGGGTATTAAGTTGAAACTTTAAAGGCATGTTGAGAGGCATACTTAAAAAGAAACGAAAAGCCGTGACCTCTCCCCCCTCGTGCTCTTTTAGTATTTTCTCCTTAAAACCGGTGGAGATCTTAAAAAGCCATTTTATTCGAAACAGTCACAAATTCTAATAACAAGCCTTTGGGGATGCCATGCCCCCGCAGCCCCCGGGGCGAGGAATGTAAACTATGCAATTTGTCCTTTTTTATATGCAGAATTTATCATTCAAAAAGAGGGGAATATTTGACGCTGGATGTGTCCAAAAAGGTGAAAGGTATTCAAGAAAAATTTCGGGAATGTTGAGCTAGATAAAAAAAAGTCATATGTATCCAAGTTAAAATAGTGTGTATATATAATAGTAGTATATGTATCAAAATGTGATTGGCCAAAAGGCCTATCTGCAATATTTAAAAACAGGTCAGGGTATTACTTGAAACTTTCAGGGTCACTACTACTACTGCTACATTTGCGGCTGAAAATAAGACTAGTTGTGAATCCTTCCAACTGCGACAGCTTGCAACTGTGACTGCTTGCAACTGCTACTACATCTAGTTGTGACTACTTTCAGGGAATTTTGAGGGGGATCTTGAATTTTTGGAAACTTTAATATTGACAAAAACATCACTTTGATATTCTGCTACTTTAATGGAGCTTCTGCTTAGGAGAATCACGACGAATCGCAAACAAAAAAGATGTAAAAAAATTAAAAAAAAATCTGTGGTTAGAATACAGACGACGAGCATGATTAATCGAAAAGTAAGCATTCGCAAAGTTATCGAAATTGCAACAGAATGAAAGAACACGTTATTTTACGAGCAGTAATATTGGTTGCAGCTCCAACCTAGCAAAAGACGAACACGTCCTATAGTAAAAAAAAAAAAAAAAAAAAATAGCCCGACACCCTAAGAATGTGTCAGATCAAAACATGAAGTATACCAACGGAACCACCTTGGTCAAAAACCCTAAAAAGGAATTTTACGCAACGAAATTTGCAAAAAAAAAAGAAAAAAAAAAAGAGTAGGTAAAATTAATACAGAGATTGTAGATCGCCCTCCAGGGAGAATACAAATACTAAAAAAATATGATTCAGTGAAGGATAAACAGGAAGGAGGAATTAAATTCACGCAATAGTTTTTTAATTCGACTAAAATTGCTGATTTGCCACTTCACGACTTAAAACTAAAGAATAACATCATTATATAAATATGTGATTCTTGCATAATTCAAGAATCACACATTTATATAATCTGCCAAAGTTTTGCCAACTCAAGCAAATTCTGGATTTTCTCCTTAATAATTTTAGAAGATTCCGCGTGATTTTCTTCATGCAACTGACAACCCTGCTCACTACACCTTAACATTGGTAGTTATTGAAAATTCGAAAACGTATTAGATAATAATAACAAAGCAAAAGTGAAGAGGCTTGAGCACCTCTCGCAGTTAATAAGATAGATGAACATGCAAAGAAAAAGTATCAGTTGTACAAAGGGATTTTTTTCAATGATTGTGCTCCACCAGCTCGAAAGCTGGAGCCTAGTGCTTCCTCTTTCTTCTCCCCTGGAGGACTAAATAAAATTAAGATCTGTTAAGAAGATTTTTTTTTTAATTTCCAATCTTTAGTTTTTCTCTATACCCTAAGACACAAGTGCTCAACCAATAATGTTGAGGAGAAAGAAAAAAAAAATGATTACCGTCTTAGCAGCTGCATCAAAGGCTCAACAAGCAAGTGAGTCTGGTGGATTCTTCTTTTGTTTTGAAAAGTTTCAAGTGCAACCATTATTCGCTTAAAATTCAGATCCGCATCTAGTCTGGGAGCGTTGCCTTTCCTTGAAACCACAGCTGTTGACCTTACGGTAATATTTGCTTCTGGACTCTAAAATAAAATAAGCTAAGACAAAAAGTATAAGCAATAGCGAAATTATGAGAAATAAAATATTATTTTTTCTATTAGTTTACATTTAGAGTGCTAGTGTCAACCCGACGTACAGTGATAGACGAAGACAACAACAACATGCACCTGTTATAAAAACCTAGCATCCATCTGATTTGACCATGGATTGACAAAACTCCTCTGGTTTTTATATATCGGTAAATATTCCTTACTATCATAGGCAGCATCATAGTACTGTCTAAGCAAAAAGCGAAGAGGGCTCTATGTATTAATTATTAATTTATTTTTCACCAAGTCACTTCGTATAGAAGGAGTTGTCGCAGAAACTTCAAAGGGGGCTTATCCAATCGGAAATTATAAGTTTTAGTGAGCTTTTTAAGAGTTCAAAGTAACTGGAGGACAAATACTAACCACACACCTTATTCGGTATTGAGTTGATGCTTACAGGAATTGTCAAGGGGAGTCTTGAACTAGATCAAAACGCACTGCTGTCAGGTTGTCAAAAGGTCATATCTCAGAAACGGCTTAGGGTATTAAGTTGGAAATTTTAGGAAATAATAGGGAGGATGATCTTTTGACCAAAAGGCAATATGTGCGTACTGCTACTTCTACTACTACTACTGCTACGACTAATGTTACCACTAAAATTAAGGGTGTTAAGGTGAAAGTTCCAGAAAATATTGAGGGGGAAGCTGAGCCATGTGCACTCAAGTTTCCAAAAAGGCGTATCACTTAATTTGAAACTTACAGGGTATATTGTGGGGGAAGTTGAACTAACAAAAAGGTACAATATGCATGCTACTACTACTTCTTCCACTGCTACTACTACTACTATTACTACTTCTACTACCACTACTATTAATAAAGCCAAGGGTATTAAGGTAGAAACTTCATATGTTGTGGAGATGTTGAGCTAAATCAGAGAACACTATGTGCATACAGGTTCTTAAAAGGACGTATCAACAATGTTCACTAAAAAGGGTATTAATTTAAAACCTTCAGGGTATGTTGTAGGGAATACTGGAAAAAAATAAAAGGCGCTGTGTGTATACTACTGCTACAATTGCTACTAATGCTACTAGTGAGGCTAAGGGTATTAAAGTGAAACTTTCGGGGAATGTTTAGGGGGAAATTGAACTAACCAAAAGCCACTATTTGCGTGCTACTACTACTACTACCTCTACTGCTACTACTACAACTACTACTGCTACATTTATTAAAACTGTTACTGCTACTACTACTAAAGCTATGGCTATTAAGGTGAACATTTCAGGGAATCTTGAGGGGATATTGCTCCTATGTGTAATATAACCTTGGTAAGGAACTTTTCACAGAGGTATCACACATAAATAGATACCAAAAACCATACGACCATCCATGGGAAAAAATGATGTAATTTGCTCTTTGGAACAAATGTTCGGCCTCGATACGTACAAGCGGCACCCCCTATTACTGCCATCTATTCCACTATAGGTGTAACAAATACGAGCAGCGCCCTCTATTGCTGCCATCTATATCAGTTGCAAATGCCATTTCGTTTCTCACTGGACAGTTGTTTTTTTTTAAGCATAGCTTTTAAATTTTTGGTTACATTGGCCATGGTTCGTCCCTTACTAGGTTGCAGTAGTAGCTGCAAACATGATGCTAATACACCAGATATTGGCTTTTTGATCAAAATATTATTCTACTAAGTAATTATAGGTGAACTCAGCTCTGGCCTTTGTATTTTAGCAATAAATATTTTACAATAGTTAAGGGGTGTGATACAGCTTTTTTGTCAAAATATTATTCTACTAAGCAATTATAGATGAATACAACTCCGGCTCTTGGGATGGGGTGAGTTATAAGATATTTCCTAATAGTTAAGGGGTGTGATACGGCTTTTTGGTCAACATATTATTCTACCAAGCAATTATAGATGAATACAGCTCCGGCTCTTGGGATGGGGCGAGTTATAAGATATTTCCTAAAGTGGGGAAGGGGGTTAAAAACAGAAGAGACTCTTTTTAAATTATTTTTCAGTACAGAAGGGAGTGGGATTCCATCGCTCCCATTCCCTGGGTGCAGATGGGCTGTAGAAAGTCTTATATATTTCCATCTTTAGACTAGAACTTGCATCCTAATTTTTTTGTCTTTTAGCAGTAAATATTTTACAACAGTTAAGGGGTGTGGACTCCATTTCACCTTAAGAAAAAAAAAAAAAACGGCTTACCTTCACAGCAAACATAGGAACGACAACAGAGGCATCTATAACCAAATGTTTTATACACTTTCTAATGCGATTTGCCCCTTCGCCGCTAATTTCTTCTGAGCTTAAAACGTCAAACAAGAATAGAAGAAGCTTTGAGCGTGAACAATCGTCAGGTAAAGAGACGAAAAATTCTTTATTGACCTAGAATTGAAGTAAATCTTGAAAGGTCAGATATCGGATAGTGAAAAAACAAAAACAAATATTATTCTCCCCAGAAATAAAAAATATTGTCATTGCCTTGAAAAAATAAAATCTAAGAAAAAATTAATCAGTGATATCAATGCACACTTTTATTTTCACCCGAGGCACGGGTCAGTTTTCTCCACTTTCCTCGTTTATATAATTAAAGACAAGAAGAAAACCTTCATCTGGGTTCCACTCCATGGGATAGTCGAAGGAGAAAAAATGTCAGCTGTTAACTGAGGGTAGAAATTGGATATATAGCTATAGTAGAAAGCTTTGTGGGGATCCAGATATGAATCCAACAAAAACTGCCCCATGGCATAATTTTAAGGTAAAAGACAAGAATTGTCTCGAGAATGATTGAAGTATAGGGGATGGGGGACAAATGTTAGGGAAATATGAAGAAAACCTTCTTCTGGGTTCCACTCTATGGGATGGTCGAATGAGAAAAAATGTCAAATGTTAACTGAGGGTGGAGATTGGGTATATAGCTATAGTAGAAAGCCTTTTGGAGAATAGGGGCTAATTGGTAATAGGAAAGAGCATCTCCAAGGGATCCTAGTTTTTAAAGGCTGGGCCTTGGTAAGGTAATCGCAACTGGCCATACAGTTGTCGGTAGAGAAAACTGACTATCGTCTTAGACCTACCGAAAGGATCCCCCCCCCCAAACTCAAACGAAGCCAAGTGCCTCAAAAAATTTATAGAATAGACCTCAAGCCTCTTCCGATACTCTCTTTATCCAATCCCATCTTGAATACTACCCAACTTTTACAAAAAAATAATTACTCTTTCTAAATAGACCTCCCGATCGCATCTGTTTTTCACTAAGAAGACAGAGAACTCCTCCTTAAGCTCTCCTCTCTTCTCGCAGTTGCGATCTAACAAAAATGGCCCCGGGAAAATCTTTTGCCAAAGACTGATTTTTCAGATTATATCTCTTTTTTGCATTTCATTATTCTTTTCCAGTATCTCTTAATTTTTCAGTCAAAATAAACAAGTCGTTATCAAATGGAAGTCGGACTCTAGTATCTACTATTTCAGGCTGAATTTTCCAGTTTTAGTTTTGTTTCGCAGATCTTTTCACTCTTTCAGTTTTCTTTACTTTGGCCGAGGAAATAAATAAATCGTCACTGAATGGGAACTGAATACTAAAAAAAGAACCTAAGATACTGCAAAAAAAAGCTAAGAAACACCTACGCTAAAATAATAATAATAATACTAAAGCAAAAATTGTTAGACATGCAGGAAAGCTACAAATACTGAAAAGAATTCTTAATACGTTCTTAAATTTCAAAAGAAAAGCTGCATTAGAAAACATTCGGTCTAAAACAAAATAACAATAATGTCTGTAAAAATAAAGTAAAACTAAACTTATATCATTTTCCTTGAAAAAAGTAGATAAAAAAATTAGTTTTTGGTATAAAAGTTGACGACAGTTATTTCGAATAAAGTTCACGACAGAATAATTTTGATAGCTTTTGGGTTCAGCATTAATCAAACAGTTCGTGGTAACGAACTGTAGTAAGGAGCACTCCAGCTCAATAGCAACTGAAACTCTAAAAAACGGTATTTTGATACCAATAGTTAAATCAAAAGAATACGAGCCTGAGAAAATTTGCCTTATTTTAGAAAATAGGTGGAAATACCCCCCAAAAGTTTTAGAATTTTAACAAAAATCACACCATATGATTCAGCGTGTCAGAGGAAGTTTCAAGCTCCTATCTACAAAAATGTGGAATTTTGTATTTTTTCCAGAAGTCAGATTACGGATGCGAGTTTATTAATTTTTTTTTCCAGGGGTGATCGTATCGACTGAGTGGTTCTATAATATCGCGAGAGGGCACATTCTAATGGAAATTAAAGGTTCTAGTGGCCTTTTTAAGTGACTAAAAAAATTGAAGGGCACCTAGGCCCCCTCCAACGCTCATCTTTTCCCAAAGTCACGGGATCAAATTTTGATTTTAGCCATTTTGTTCAGCATAGTCCAAAAATCTAATACCTATGTCTTTGGGGACGACTTAATCCCCCACAGTTCCCGAGAGAGGAGACGCAAGTTACAAACTTTGACCATTGATTACATATAGTAATGGTTATTGGGAAGTGTACAGACGTTTTCAGGGGGACTTTTTCACGTTGAGGGGGGGGGTGATTTTAGGGGAGGGTTACATGGGAGGATCATTCTCTGGAGGGAATTTATCACGCGGGAGGATAATATCCATGAAGGGGGAGCAGGATTTTCTAACATTATTAAAATAAAAACAATAAGAAAATAAATAAAACAAGAGCTAAGAGCTCATATGGCACTTGTGACGAGGTCGAAGAGCCAATAGCTCATATGGTATGAGCTCTAGCAACATTCTAAGAATCAATAGATTCATTTAATAGGAAAATCAAAGGCTTAATGCCGGTCGGGATTTAAAATAAGAGCTTAGAGACACAAGGTCCTACTAAATATTAAAATTCATTAAGATCCGATCAACAAGTCGTAAGCTAAAAATACCTCATTTTTTCTAATTTTTCCTCTCCTTTCAACCCCCCCCCCCAGATGGTCGAATTGGGGAAAACAACTTTATCAAGTCAATTTGTGCAGGTCCTCCAATACAGGCCTACAGGCCTACCAATTTTCATCGCCCTTGCACATCCAGAAGCACCAAACTCGCCAAAGCACTGGACCCCCCTAACTCCCCCAAAGAGAGCGGATCCAGTCCGGTTACGTCAATCACGTATCTACGACATTTGCTTATTCTACCCACCAAGTTTCATCCCGATCTCTCCACTCTAAGCGTTTTCCAACATTTCTGGTATCCCCCTCCAACTCCCCCCAATGTCATCAGATCTGATCAGGATTTAAAAAAAGAGCTCTGAGACATGAGTTCCTTCTAAATTTCAGATTTCATTAAGATCTGGTCACCCGTTCTTAAGTTAAAAATACCTCAATTTTTCCAAATTAAACCCCCCCCCCCTCTCCCCCAAAGAGAGCGCATCCGTTCAAATTATGTCAATGACATATCTAGAACTTTCGCTTATTCTTCCCATCAAGTTGCATCGCGATCTCTCCACTCTAAGTGTTTTCCAAGAATTGCGGTTTCCAATATTTCTGTTTCCTCCCTCCAACTCTCGAACTCCCCACAATGTCACCAGATCTGGTCATGATTTAAAATAAGAGCTCTGAAGCACAAGATCATTCTAAATATCAAATTTCATTAAGATCTGATCAACCGTTCGAAGTTACAAACGCCTCATATTTTCTAATTTTTCTCAATTAACCCCCCCCCCCAACTCCCTCAAAGAGAGTGGATCCGGTCCGGTAGTGTCAGTCACGTATCTTAGACTTGTGCTTATTCTTCCCACCAAGTTTCATCCTGATCTCTCCACTCTAAGCGTTTCCAAGATTTCCACCCCCCCCCCAACCCTCTCCAATGACACTGGGTCCGGTCGAGAATTAAAATAAGAGATCTGAGTTACGAGGTACTTCTAAATATGAAATTTCATTAAGATCCGATCACTTCTTCGTAAGTTAAAAATAGCTAATTTTTTCTAATTCTTTAGAATTAACCCTCCCCCCAACTTCCCCAAAGAGAGCGGATCCGTTCTGATTATGTCAATCACGTATCTAGGACTTGTGCTTAGTTTTTCCACCAAGTTTCATCCCGATCCCTCCACTCTAAGCGTTTTCCAAGCTTTAGATTTCCCCCTCCAACCCCCCCCCCCCAATGTCACCGTATACGGTCGAGATTTAAAATAATAGTTCTGAGACACGATATCCTTCTAAATATCAGATTTCACTAAGATCCGACTATCTCTTCGTAAGCTAAAAATACCCCATTTTTTCTAATTTTTCCGAATTTACGTATACCCACTCCCCCCCCCCCCAGATGGTCGAATCGGGGAAACGACTATTTATAATTTGATCTGGTCTGGTCTGGTCCTTGATACGCCTGCCAAATTTCATTGTCCTAGCTTATCTGGAAGTGCCTAAACTAGCAAAACCGGGACAGACAGACCAACAGACCGACCGACAGACCGACAGAATTTGCGATCGCTCTTTTGCGATTTGCGACAGAATTTGCGATGTCACTTAGTTAATACCAAGTGCCATAAATTTTTTTTTTCGACTGGAAGTAAGGAGCAGCATTAGAACTTAAAACGAACAGAAATTATTACGTATATAAGGGGGCTCGTCTCTTCAATACCTCGCTCTTTACGCTAAAGTATTTTTAGTAGTTTCAGCTATTTATTCTACGGCCTTTGCGATTCAGGGGTCACTCTTAAAGAACTGGAACAAAATTCAAGCTTTAGTGTACAGAGTGAGGTATTGACGAGAGGGCGTGTCCACTCATATACGTAATAAAAATATGCAAATATAGAGGTTCGTTACGTAAGTTAATCCGTAAGTTTCGTATATTTATTAATAATAAACACGTTCGTAAAAAAAACAAAAAGTTCTAGTTGCCTGTTTAAATAACCAAAAATTGGAGGGCAACTAGGCCTCCTCCCCCACCCTTTTTTATCAAAATCGTCCAATCAAATCTAGGCGAAAGCCATTTAGCCGAAAAAATATATGCAAATTTCGTTTAATTATTCATGTGCGGTGAGCCAAAATCAAAACATAGATTAATTCAAAAACCTTCAGAAATTAAATAAAAAAAACAAAACAATTTTCTTAACTGCAAGTAACATTAAAACTTAAAGCGAACAGAAATTATTCCGTATATGAAAGAGGTTGTCTCCTCCTCAACGCCTCGCTCTTTACGCTAAGGTTTTTTAATGTTTTGAAAACTTTAGTTTTTTTTATTTAATAGTTATATAAACCCCTACTTTAGTCATGAAGGTTGAAGTATGCTTTATGGAGGATCTCTCGGAGGAAATTTTCTTCTGTGCTCAGGTATTTTAAAAATATACCCTAGTAGGCTTCTTATGGTATCATGTATTATAGTCTAGACTTTAAAAAAGTGAATTAGCACGAAGTGGCCGAAAGAGGCTGAGAGACACTGCTTCTTTTAAAGCACTCCACAAAGATTGTCACAAATCTGCTAAGGCAAATAAACAAGCATATTGGTTTAATGTAGCCTGGGAAATGGAAAAAGCTGCTGTACGCAATGATTCACGGAAACTCTACCAGCTCCTAGGTGAATCAACCGGGAAAAATAAGTAAAGATCTACCCCCAAGCTACTTAGTAACCACAGCCAACCCATTCTATCCCACAACAATTGTGAGTCACCATACGGGTATGAAGATTGCAATATCGCCTCTTCAAGCAGAAAAGAAATTATCCATGTCATAAAACTATTAAAGAATAATAAAAGCCCTGGCATTGACGAATTACCAGCTGAACTTCTCAAGGCCCTTCCAGACGCGCCTATCGATGAGCTCCACAGCTTACTCAGGGATGTCTGGGTTAATGAATACATTCCTGTGGAGGACCTCTGTAATAATTCCTGTATCTAAGAAAGGGGATCGAGCTAATAGAGCAAATTATAGGGGAATTTCCCTGATACCGATTTCTGCAAAAGTTTTTACAATAACAGTGTTAAATAGGTTCAGAAAAATTAGAAACGATCGAACGAGGCCAAATCAAGCAGGATTCAGACCTGGTATGGGATGCTGCGATCACATTTTTAGCCTGAGACAGATCCTGGAACACCGTCCTATACACCAACAGGAAACAATACAAGTCTTTATCGACTTTGTAACGGCATTTGACTCGGTGAAGAGAAACGCTATCTGGGATGCCATGAGGGATGATGGAATGCCGGAAAAAATTGTCCGTCTAGTTAAGGCTTATCACGTGGGAAAAAGGGCATTTGTAAGAGCATATGGAAAAAACTCTAAAGAACTACCAATTGACAAAATAGTGCGACAGGATTGTGCCTTATGGCCATTTTATTAACTTAATCATCGATCAGATCATGAAGACTCTTGACAAATACAAAGGTGTGGCAATCAGTCCAACACTATCAATAACAGACCTTGATTACGCCGATGATGTAGATATCTTGGCTGATTCCGTAACAGAAGCACAGCTCATGATAGACGACATTGCTGGTAGATCCCTTGCTATCGGAATAAAGATCAGCCAACTGAAAACAAAATCAATGCGCACCTCTGGGCTAGATGAAACTCCAATCACATTAAATGGCATCCCAATTGAGGAGGTCCAGAATTTCAAATATCTAGGCTACCTAATAAATCCTAAGGGCGAAGCTGTAAATGAAATACAAAGCCGCATCTCTGCAGCCTGGGCAGCATTAATTCAGCTTCGGAAGTGTCTCTAGCTACGAAATGAAATCTCCGTTCGAATAAAGCTCCGGATATATAACGTGTTGGTTCTCTCTGTGCTTCTTTATGGTAGCAAAAAGTGGCCCCTCACAGCTGGGGAAGCTAATGACCTGAGCGTCTTCCTCCACAAGTGTCTGCGCTGTTTTTTATCACTGTTTTTCGAAGTGATGATGATTCATTGATTTACTGTGATTTGCTAAAAACAAATGAAAAGTAAAATAAACGGAAAGGCAGGGTGGTCTAAGAAATTTTTTATTAATGAATACCTCACATTTTTGGTAAGATTTTCAAAATTATATAGATATATTGGGTTTAAAAAGGGTATAAATCTTATTACATAAGCCACTTCTCTAAGGGCGAGTAAAGAAAATTGGACCACGTCACAAAAAAAGAGGCTAAAACAAAATACAATTGAGAAAATTGACATGTTCTCAACAGAACATGCTTGCATGGCCTTGCTGAAGTTCATTCAGAAGGAGCTTGATGAGGGTAGAATTCGAGCTGAAATTTTCCTTGATGTCAGAAAAGCGTTTGACAGCATATCATATCCTATCCTGTTTTCCATTATGAAACACATATGGATACGAGGAAACAGTTACCATTGGTTGGAAACTTTTTTGTCTGAAACGTCTATCAGTATTGACCCTAAGCTGCAAAATCAATTCCGTGTTGATTTTGGTGTCCCTCAAGGGTCTATCCTAGGGCCTATTTTATTCCTTATATTCATCGATGATATTTTTCTTGCTGCATATGAACAAACTAAACGAAGCTGCTTTAGTATTTGTCATCACGATTTTTCCTCACCTAGTGATACAGCTCAAGACCCAGTGCTATTCGCATTTGCAGATGATAGTACTCTTGGATCTTCAGAAATTAAGGAATCTTCCCTTATCATGGATATGTATTCTGTCCTGGAAAAACCTTTGCTTAATCGCCTTGCTCTAAATCTACCTAAATCAAGTCTACTTGGTTTTATCAGATCAGGTACTTCTTGTCCTTTGGTTTAACCTATGTCTACTGCATGGTAATATAGCTCGTCTTCCTGATATACATGTTCGACTCCTGGGTATTTTGTTGGACGAAAATCTTTCTTTTAAACATCACTGTGCTCTTGTCAAACTTAAGCTCTCCAGAAACCTCAGAGTTCTTCGGAAGATTTGTCATTATTTCCCTGGTTCAATGATAAAGATCTTCTTTCACTCTCTCATTAAACTTTATATGTACTACTGTCCAACAGTACGGCTATCCATGGGCACCCATAAGAAGGGGGAGGGGGCGTCAGCCCCCTAGCTGAATGACGCTGCCTTATATTTTAAATATTTTCGTTTTGAAATTTCTATTATGCCCCATTGGAAGCGCCGATTAGACCAGGTAAGCCCCCCCCCCCTAAATTCAGCTTACGGACGCCTACGTAGCTATCACCATTCGCAATTAAATTAGTATCTGAGGTAACAGGCCAGCTCAGCATTAATCCGTTGGGTGGTCAATCCACATACATCGTTCTTTCCTCTTGTTTCACTTTTAAGTATCTTCACGAGCTCCTCCCTAACTTCTTCAAAAAACTATATCTTTTAATTCTGAACTGTGAAAGAAATCTTGTGGGTTTTTTATCTCTAAAAAATGAAATGGATATTTTCATTCATAAAACTAAAACCATATGATCAGAATTTAATCAAATTTTATGTTTGTGTCTCGATATGGAATTCCCTATCCATTAAAATTCAGCTATGTAATTCTTATGGACAATTTCAAAATGAGCTAGATGACCACCTCCTATGCCTAGAGAGTTATTTTTTCCTTCCTTCTCTTTTTCCCCTCTATCTATCCTTTTCAACTTTTCTTTGGCTATTATTTAATGTATTTAGTGCTTAATTTAATGCTTAATTAGTGCTGTAATTTCATGTAATTAATGTAAGTGTGCTCTTATCTATTATTAGTGCTATTATTTACTGTAATGTTTAGTCTCCCACTCTAACAGGCCAAAAGGCTTTTTTGAGGGTCTAAAGTTCTGCAAGTAGTTCTCTCTTTTCTTTAAATAAATTGATTGATTGATTAAATTGATTGACTACCTAAGGATTTAGACATGAAAAATAAATATTAAAATTATTACCTGTCGTAGTATAATCTCTCCTGCAGAAAATTTTTCATGGCCTAGTTTGAATATTTCTTCCGACTGTTTCACACATGTACAAAACACTTCCCAGCCAATACCAGTATCAATTATACCAGCCACCTCAGGTTGATACCTCTGCAATATTAGTTTCAATGTCATCGTTTCAGAGGATGACAGCTTAGCTGATTTGGACGATGTAAGCAAATTTTTTGCTAAATCCAAGAGCAATATGGTATATTCCTGAAAAAAGAAAACAAAGATGCAAGTATTCAGACACGAAAAAGTCAGACTAAAAAAAGTTTAAAAAAAAAACCAGAAACCTTAAATTTACACCATGATCAGATGAGAGAAATGAATTCCGTCCGTGAAAAGAAATCAATTCTGCCTCTGGAAAGAAAGAAAACTTAAGTTGATCTTCGGTGTTGAAGTGATCAACTTTATAACGTCATAAGTACTCTTTGAGCACTTAAGAGATAGATAAATAGATATTTATTGCAAACAAAAGCCGCTTCGGGCCATGGCAAAAAAAAAATTCCCAAATTAATAACACAAGACAATTGCAAAACAAAAACAAACACAAATGAAACATAAATATTCAGCCGAACATAAAAGTTCGGCAGAGCAAAGAGGTGAAAATCCTCAGTATTCTTGCAAGTCGACTCCACATATTCTTAAAATTATCTGCAAAAGTTGATTAAAGAACTTCAGTTTGTATCAGGCATGGAATGAACACGGACCAAACATGGCAGCTTTCGGTATACGCAATACCAATAAAAGCTACAAGTACGAATAAAGGCCTTTATTTAAAAAAAAAAACTTTATAGGAAAACCAATACGATAAGTAAATTTTTACAAATCTGTATGCAGAACAAATTTTTAAGGAATAAACTAAACTTCACCGAGACTAAACAATGAACTAACCATTTACCAACGTTAAACTTGGTAAACTTGGTAAATCATCGTCCATAGACTCTCCAGACCCTAAAGATAATGATCCTCCATAAGGTGTCCATTTTGTCAAGCAGATCGTGAATCTACTGTCCTACCACATGGTAAATCAATCATACAACAGCAAAATGAATATTCTATCCAAAAAACAGTGATTATATATGGGGTTAAAAACAATTAACTAACACAGCTTAAAAAAAGAAGCGATAGGTCCCTAGTGCAGTCCAGATAACTACAAATAAACAAAAAAAAAATAATGAACGTAAACTCAATATCTTTAGAGACCTTAATTTGATTACAATATTTTTCTAATCTTATTCTAAACCGCTTTTTTTCATCATATAAGACATTCCAAGCTTTAATTCCCTATAAACAAAATAATTTGTTGATTTGGCTACGGCAATCCAAGGAGCGAGAAGATTATCGTTAAACAGGGTATAAGGAAGGTCCAAGGCATTTCAAAATCTGATCTAGCAGAAAATGTACCAAAAAAACATTTAGACACCTGATATTTTCAATACCTAACATAATCGTATACGAAATCCATAGGGCTTGTTATTGATAAAATTTTAATTTTTTCATACACATTCGTTAATGAAGCTTTGTTAATGAACATTTCACGCTGAATCACTATTACAAATAACTACTGTGCTTGCCTCATTGAAACAGGAGCGGAAACATTGCTCATAAGTTTACATATATATATATATATATATATATATATATATATATATATATATATATATATATATATATATATATATATATATATATATAGCCCGGTGGCTTCAGCGCCGAGCCCTGGTAAGGCTACAAGGCAGGCTTCTATACATGGATTTTCATTGTCGCTTCTTCTAACCGAAGACAATGTGAGCCTTTTCTTGATGTCTTGGCTTCGAGTAGTCTTCTTGAGGTCTTGGGAGGACAAGCTTGTATATATTGATTCTCTCTTTCGCTTATCTAGTCGCCGACAGCATGAGCCTCTTTTTAATGTCATGGCATCATCATAGGTTCGATACAACCACCCTGGGAAAAATACGAATTCTTCATTGAATTTTTTACCTATTTAGACTGTTTTTGTGGCCAGAAATGTGAACGCGCCAGTTTAAAACAAAAAAGATGTAGCCGATTTCGAAGCCGGGCGCCGGCATGGCTACGTGGCAGACTTGTATAAACTGATTCCCTTTGTCACTTATCTTCGAGCCGCAGACAATGGGAGCCTCTTTTTTATGTCATGGCGTCAAATTGGTTCAACGCCATTCCGACGAGGGAAAAATACAAATTCTTTCTTAAAACTGTAACCTTTTTAGATCATTTTAGAGACAAGAAATGTTCATTTCTTGAGACAAGAATGACACTCTAAAACATCGAGATTCTTGAGACTCTAAAAGGTCATTTTAGAGACAAGAATGGCCCCCACTCCCAGCACAAGTAAAACCACTCAACCGGGTGTTCATTAGTGGTCAAGCCTCAGAAAAGACTGAGTCTTGTTCAAATCAGAAACGGTTTATCGAGGAGTTTATAACCCCTGAGCATGCGCAGAAGATTCAGCAGAAGAAGTCTGGCCTAGTGGCTTATACCAAAACAGGCTCTGCTGCCCAAGCCCTAAGCGAATCATTATCTAAGATGCCTGACATAAAAAACAAATACCAGAGAGAAAAGTTCACGGCTGTTATAAAATTCGTCCCCCCAGGTACTACCCCAGAAGAGATAATAGCAGGTAACCCCCATGTCACAGAAGCTAAAAAATATGTTCGTCTTAAAGTTAGACTTGAATATTCATTAGAGTTCTGTTCATTTTAGGATTCGTTTATTCATCCATAACCGTGTCTGTTTTCTCTATGCCGATGTGATGATTTGTTTTAATTTCTGTTCGTTCAGGATTTCATTTTTCATTCATACTAATTTATGTTCACATAATGTTTGAATTATTACATGACTTTATTTCTGCATGTTTTAGGTTTTCTATGGCTCTTTATTTTTGTTTGACAAACTTCGTTTTGGAAAGCCTTTTGAAACTAATAACTGGGAAAGATCAATTATGAGTTTCCATTGCCAATGTTATCTTCAGGCACTTTATGGTTAGAATCTTCAAGTGTTGTTCTCTACACAATGTTTTTTTTTAATTTGAAAGACTGAATGGAAATCTGCATAACTTTGTCTTAAATAGGGATGAAGCCATTCAGACCCAATCCTGTAGACACCCTTGAATACGCCCGTGAATTTCCGCTATTTCATTAAAAGAATCTTTTCATATTATCTTTTGTTTAAGCTACTTGTTTCTTTGATTAAAAAAATGCTTTTCAAATTTATTAAAAAAGAGTTTTGTTTGGCTGTCTTAAAAACAAAAACAAAGATTGGACGACACGAATAACTACACCCTGACTTGTTTCAATGGTTTTCGTCTTAATGAATTACGCCTATGGCTTGAAGTACATGCCCTTAAATTTTCGAGCAGACAGTTTAAAAAATTAAGTTTTCGGTACTACAAATCGATATGACCAAAAGCTTATAATTCTCATTAAGTTCCCCTTGGTCCACTCTAATTGTTCTCAAAGTTCCGTGTCAATCAGAGAACAGCCAAACTATTTTTCAAATTTTATTCTCCTCTTAGGCTCGATTTGACCAACGTGTATGTAAGCAAGTTAAAGTTAATCGGAGAAAAACAATTTTAGACCTATTTTGGGCGTCAAGGATCAACAAGAAAAATTGGTTTTAACAGTTCTTCTCTTTATTAAGATCCCCTTGTCCCTGTCTACTTGCCTTCTAAGTTTAACCGAATCGGATCAAACAGAATTTGTTAGTTTACAGTGTCACATATCAATACAACCAAACTTCAAAGGCTTTTTCTTTATTGAGGTCTACCTGGCCATGTCTATAAAACCTGCAAGTTTTAAGCATGCCAGAGACAAAACGAATTTTAGGCTCGTTTTCGGGTATCATGAATCAACACCATCAAAATCAGTTTTAATTTTTATCTGCATAAGGGCCCACCTGGCACATGGACTTATGAATTTCAAGTTCAAACCGATTAAAGACAAGTAATTAACAGCCCATAGTTTAAAGTATCGCCGCTATTCACCTCCCCAAACACTCCAAGAAAATTTCATCGTCCCCACAAGTTTTGGGGAGATGCTGCCCCCATAGCTTCCGGAGACACTATTTCATAGCTTTTCTTGTGTGTACATAATTATTTTCAATTTACCTTGCTACTTCACGGTGAAAAAATTTAAGCACAAAAGCTTTTCAGCATATAGGAAATGCAATTTTCTTAGGCCTCTTCCATCCTTTTCACAAGTAAAGAATTTGAAGTCTCTTTAGTCTAGCCCAACGCTCTTGCAAGTTTAAGCTCAATCCCCTGAGTCATTCTTGAGATATTGCAGATACGTTATTTTGACAAAATGGGTTCATACAGAATCTTTCTATTTACCTAGCGACTTCACCTCCATATATTTCAAGTTTCCCTAGGGCTCACAGCGCTACTTTTGGAAGGATCAGTGACATTTTTGGCACTATGTATTCTGCTCTTTTTTCTCTTTTTTCTTTCTTTTTGAGGTTCATGTTTAGTAGCATATCCTCGAAAGCTCAGCTTTTGATGTGCTGTTGGTTGATTTTTGCATTTGATTTGAAATAAGTTATTATGTCACCAGTGCTAACAAAAATGTATTATCCAATATTTGATCATTACCTGGTCAAAAACCAGTTGAAGAGCTAGAAGAAGACCAGCTTTAACATGGTACGCCACTTCATGGGACAGAACTTCAGAGAAAATAAATTCTTTAATCGTTTCAATCTTTTTCTTGTCAATTGCTGATAGCATTTCTTGGGAAAAAACGCCATAGATGATTATTGGCAGCTGACTGAAATGATGAAAAATACATCTATGTTAAAAACTATAATATAATTATATCAGAAATATGAGTAAGTACGTTTGGATTTGCATGCAATGTGATATTGGTCCCTAATCAGCAAATAAACACAAATTCATGTTATTATGGCCTGCGTACTTACAACTTTTTTCCACAAATTAGTAATTGGGAGAACAGAAAAAAAAAACTAAACTAAGAAACAGAAAAAACAAAAGTGATATGGCACCACTAATGCCACCTATTAGTTCTTGTTTCAGATTAAGTTTGATTCACTTGATTAACGATTCAAATAACTATTCAATAACTCCTTAAGGACGCAGTGTTTATAGACGTTTAGAAGAAAGCTTAGCTACAAATGAGTACTGTCAACAAACAATTTAAAGCAGCCAATGTTTCAAAATTATTAATGCAACATTTGAAAATTCAGATTAATGATGCAAACATGGGAGTGGGGCTGAATTACTGTCCCCGACATGTGCTAGTTCGTTATTTTCTGCTTATGAAAAATTGCAACACTTCTGAAATACAACACGTAGAATAGTGAAAAATAGTGTGCATAGAAAGGAAAGGAGCAAAGCTCAAAAGAGAAATATGGCGTCAAAAGAAAAGTAATTAGGACGAATTTGATATAGAACTATTTAAGAAGTATTCAAAATACCCATTGCTACACGATAGAAGTAGAAAATCATTATTAGTGAAGCAAGGGATGACAGAAAGGCGACTCCTCCCTTATTGTGATAGTTTTTACTCATTTTAAGTTTCACTTTTTAATTAAATTAATTGGTGTTCGTACTAATTTTAGATCTGCTCTTAAATTTTAGTTGAATTTTTGTTTGTTTTTTTTCTTCGCTAAAAAAAAAAAAATGTCTCCATGAAAAGTAAAGAGCAAGTTTAAAACTTAAAACGAGCAGAAACTAGCTCGGAAAAATTTCAGACTTGACACAAACAAAAGTTGGGAGATTATTGACAACTAGGGGCATATTAGAATAGTAAAATTTAATAGACTATTTTCCAAATATACTGATAAAAAAAACCAAAAAACTCTGAGGTTTGAGAAGTTCTGTTGATGTTATTGTAATAAAAATTAAATAAAACCTATTATTCTCGATAATATGCATATCACACTCTAAACCTTGTGGAGGTTTGAGGGAAACGACAATACCATATTCGTGTTTGGTAATTTGTATTCGTTTTTAACTTTAAATCTATTTTTAATTGAAATTTATCTTGCGTTTTAGACTGCAATTCTTCTCTTATAGTAATTTCTGTTCAATTTAGGTTTGACGTCTTATATAAGCTAATTTTTAGTTTTTCTAATTTCTAAATTTGTAGTTTATTTTCCGCCCCAAAACTTTTTCCTGCTGTTTTTTTTTATTTGGGGCAACTTTGTAAATTTTAATAAAAGCAATATTGACAAATAAACTCATTAACATTAGTACTTTATTCTAAAATAATAATAAAAATGCAAGTAGTAGTTGCGGGGAAAGCAGTAGAAGCAATAGCTGTCTGACTGGTAGTCCTGGTAGAAAAACTGGAGATGGAAACAGTCGTCAATGGAAGTAGTCCAAATACACTTTGGAATGGAAGTAGTCAGGGTGGGAGTAGTGATATAGAAGCAGTGGTGGTAAGAAGTTGTAATATTAGCAGTCGTATTGGGATGGTTCTCAAAGACACAGTAGTTGCAAGAGCAGTCCTGGCTGGACCGACCGTTGAAAACTTAATTTCTTATAAATTGAATTTATGAAATCAAATTTTAATCGTTAATATTTGGTCTTTTAGGTCTATATTCTAAACAGTTCCTAAATGGTCAAGTGCCGACAGAGGGACAATACATATGCACCTCGAAGGGGGGAATAGCACTTCAACTCATGACCCACATTGTGCCCTTTAATCATAAAAAATAAGCCTTTTTACATGCTTTAGTTTTCAGAAAGGTGTACCATGACAACTTCTGTATTAACGTACTTGAGCCTCTTCCGTAAAATAAGTAATTTGAACAATTTCGTTTGTATATCCTGAGTTCGATCTCAGCTGTAGCAGCCGACTGCAGGGCTCAGAATTTAACCCCCGGGCTTACTGCACCGGTAGATCATGCAAAAGCGTCTCCATAATAATCAGAAGAAGAAGAAGAATAAAGATTCCCATGCTTAAGACTTTTGTGTAATAATTCAATTTTTAATTTTGTAGTGGATTACCCATACTTATGCTAGACATTGCTTTTTGTGCTTGTCATGGAGTATAAGCATTAGGTTAAAAATACGTTAATGACAAGGATATTTTCAAACTTTAAAGTGAGCTTTATTGGAAGTATCGGCCGGTCAGTAAGTGAATTATGGCTAGCAAAACTGTATGTACGTATAAAGTTGCTGCAATTTACTTGTTCTTTTTTTCGTTATGGGGGCCCACGACACAATAAGACAAGATGGAACGTGGACAAAGCATGATCGATACACTTTGCTCTCTGTCTTCTATCAACTTCAATAATTGCCTATAACACACTCTTTAAACAAATATAATAATACCAATAGACATACCTTTCGTCAGCAAGAAGCTCGTCTTTTCTTTCCAATAATGCATCAACAAGGATTTTATAAGAATCAGACGTGATTCCAGAGAATGTGTCTGATATTTCTGAAAGGATGGTCATTGCCATCTTTCTTACACTTGGAGACTCGCTGCTTAAACTACATAGTAGTGATGGTATTACAGGCGAAGAAAGCAAAAGAAGAGAATTATCCTTCGCACGTTTTAGCACAGCTACAGAGAGAACCATGGCTTGTATTTGAATGGCAAGCGGAACCGGAGTTGACGAAAGATGGCCAGCCCAAAATGGCATCAGGAGATTCAACTGCTCTTTTGGACTAGCAGCCACGGTCTGAAAAACAAAACCAAAAACAAATCTAGCAACATTCGGCTTATTACTTAAAAAACAGAAGCTGGTAATAGGCAATTTTAAAAGTCTAAATGATAAATATTCTTTGATTACTCGTTTATTTTGCGGTAGCTCCCACGTTAGCATTGCACTACTTCAAGTTTGTATGAAATTGGACCACATCACTGAGGCACAATGTTTTAGCATATAAACCATATACTATAACAATATGGGAGCGTTTTAAATTGGTCCTTTTAGCGGCAATAATATGGAGTTATGAAAAAAATAGCCGCATGAAGCAAAATTCTAATAATAAAATTAACTAATAATGTAATCAGGGGAGAATAATAAAATAACCAATGATGCAATCAGGGTTTCGCTTGCGATACGTTGTCATTCTCGCTGTCGGTTGTTTCCTAGCCTCAGATTTCATTCAGTAGCATTATCGATTGAGATTCATTGTGATGCTCGTCGTTGCATGTCTTTTAAGCGCAAATTCATTGTGCAATATTTTCATTCGCAATTCGATGTTATTCTCACTGTCACTAGTCTTTTAACCGCAGATTTCGTCATTTCATTTTGGTTTGCAATTTGATATGATTCTTACTGTCACTTGTCTTCTAGCCACAGATTTCGTTGTACATCATTTTCATCTGTGATTTTTTGGGGTGCTCGTTGTCACATGTCTTCTAACCGCAAATTTTGTTGTGCTTCATTTCCGTTCATGACTAATTGGATTTATTCTATAGACGAAAAAGGGGTTTATTTGGGGACTGTGCTAATCTGAGGGAAATAAAAGAAGTTTGCTATGGTGATGTAAGGACTAAGGTGAGGGGGGTAGCGTTGGCACCTGGTATTTGGCCAGGAACTCGCGAACTCGAAGCATGTTGTGGCAAGGCTCATTGTCGTGCCAGAGTTGCCAAGTGGTAGTTGTTCATTCTTGTCTTTAGGGACTTAGGGGACTGGTTAGCGTGCCACTCAGACCTTTGTCGGTTTTTTTCTGAATCGTATTCAAAAAGCCAGGTTTTATCATCAGAGATGAATTAGTTCAAATGATCAGGTTCATTTTCAAAATCGTCCGAAACAAAACGTTAGGCACGAGCTTGGTAAATACTTTCCTCCTCGCTAATTTTTCAGTAATAATGTGAAACACAACAGTAGACGATAAGTTCAGTTTACTGACAATGGCAACCATCTTGCTACTCAATCGTTTGTCGAAAACGAGCCACATTGCTGTTTATTTTAAGCCTCCTCCCAATCCACTTTAAAGGCTTTTAACCTCCATGAAACTTGCAAAATGGAAAAAGCAGAGTCCTAGAAGGTTAAAGAATCCTTTTGTTAGTCTCCTCAAGAAAATTTTTCAGTTTAGTTCAGAACTTAATTACGTAAGATTACTCTATAGTTGATTCAATTTTTTCCGTGACACGGTCAGTGCGCCAAAGTTCACAATAAGTGACATCTGCCACTTCTAAAGCTTTCGGAAGGACCAAGTATTACTTTGACTGGTTTATATTCGGCCATTTAGGGGATTAAGCCGAAGTAACTTCAAAATAGAATTATAAGGTATAAAATCTCAATAGTTGTTCAATCCAAGCACCGTCGACATGTTAAAATAGCAGGATATTTTCTCTTCTTCTCTTAAAGAAGTTCTACAATACTAAAATGCCCCCCAGTAGCATCAAGTCAGATACAAACTTACTGAAATGAATTGGTTCATATAATTCTTTCTCCTTTCAACGCTTTTCGGTCGGCATAAGATAAGGTTCATCCATAGGTAGAGACATAATCCAAAAAGTCGGAGGGGAGATTCTTGTTCCTCGTCTAAAAGATATATCAAGAGTTAAAAGGAGGAACCAAGCAGCTAGATAACCAAATCCTTATTTGGTGCAATCCAATAACACTTTTAAGTGACAATTTAGGTGGTAATAACTAAAAATGACAATATTGTCCAAAAGACAAACACAACATGATTAAAATTTTTCACATTTTTATATAAAAAGCAAAACTTTCAAAATCTAGAGCACGTTAAACGTAATATATATATATATATATATATATATATATATATATATATATATATATATATATATATATATATATATATATATATATATATATAAACTAAAACAAAAATACAAAAAAAACTAAAAAGAAAAAAACTGAAAACTAATAAAAAAATTTAAAAAAAGAAGAAAAAAGAAAAAAAGGAAAAAAACTGAAAAATAAAGGAGAAAAACAAAACTAAAAAAAAAACTAAAAAGGTAAAAACTACAAAAAAAACTAAAAAGAAAACAGAAAAAAAAACTAAAAAAAACTAAAAAAAAAGGTAAAAACCAAAAAAACTAAAAAGAAAAAATTAAAAAAAAACACAAAATCTATTTCATCATATACCAATTCAAAAACGAATGTATATACACACCGGGACACAGGGACACAAATGACGACCGGGACGCCGGGGGGCACTGGGGGATATATAAATGACGACAGGGGCACAGGGAATGTTCGATTAGCAATCACCATCAACTCACCATCAAAGCTCAAGGGCAATCATTAGAATCATGAGGTATAACTAAAAAAACTAAAAAAAAGGTAAAAAACATAAAACTAAAAAAAAGACCAATTCAAAAACGAATGTATATACAGACCGGGACACCGGGACACAGGGTATATAAATGACGACCGGGACACTCAAAGAGAGATTACAGACTGGGACACCGGGACACAAATGACGACCGGGACACAGGGAAGAAAAAAGAAAAATTAATGACGACGGGGACACAGGGAATGTTCGATTAGCAATCATCAGCAACAAAGCTCAAGGGCAATCATTAGAATCTTGAGGTATAAATCTGAATTCGGATTGTTTTGCCCATTGAGAATTATATGTTGCATGTTCAAGAGTCGGTAAACCTGACAATCTATTTATATGCACAGACAATGGGACAGCGAAGTGTGTCTGTCTGTCAGGTGACGTCATGTTTCTGTGTCGACTGACGTCATGAAGTTAGTTGTCGTCATTTTTGTTATGACGGTGACGTCATTAATGGTATTTAAGACATGCGTTCACGGAAAAATGTTTAATTGTAAAATGACTGAAGAACCTACAATAGCAACAGCCGAGGAAGTTGCTCAAAGAGTCTATGCCAAAAAACTTGCTGCTGATAGAGAAAGTAAGAAAAGAAAGCGTGGATATAACCGGGAATATAAATGACGACCGGGACACAGGGACACAACTACAACGGGGACGCCGGGGGCACAGGCGGGATATATAATTGACGACTGAGACACAGGGATTGTTTGAATAGAAATTACAGACCGGGACACCGGGACAAAAATGACGACCGGGACACTGGGACACAGGGAATATAAATGACGACCGGGACACTCAAAGAGAAATTACAAACTGGGACACCAGGACACAAATGACGACCGGGACACAGGGAATATAAATGCTATTTATATGCACAGACAATGGGACAGCGAAGAATGTTGTATATTCGCATGTTTTACGTAGTTAAAAATATATATTTATATCTATCTCTATTCACAGGTGGGACACAGGGACACAGCTACAATGGCGCGTAACTAATATGGCGCGTAACGACTTACGCGCGGGGGGGGGGGGGTTTGGGGTGGGGGCTTGGGGGGGGGGGCGCGAAGCGCCCCACCAACTAGGTGTTGGTGTTGTGCGCCCCACCAACAGCTAGTATATATATATATATATATATATATATATATATATATATATATATATATATATATATATATATATATATATATATATATAAATGTGCAAATAACTTCATCTTATTTAATCAACACTAAATTAAAGATAATTTTGTACTGAATAGAATTCTAGATTCTTTTTATCCTATATAGAATTACATTTATCGATTAGACCCTTGTGCGCATGCCAGGATCAGGCTATCGCGACGAACGGAGCGAATTTAGATCTCTCAGTATGATACTTGTAAATGTAGATACTTATTTTTGCCGAGCGGTATAATATGTAAATCGTGTGATTGGTAAAATAAATTTTGATTAAGGTAATATCACGGTAATTTCTTGATGTTATATTTAAATTTGAAAAGGATTATTCCAAAAGTAAATTGTTGAGAAAGTGGAAGTATATTTAAATTAGTATACAAAGACAAAGATTAGTATATCCTTCAGTTCACTTTTTGAACTAGAAGATAACCACAAACTTCTTTTTCTAGATTTATTAATTTTCAATAAGTCTCCTAGCCTTGAATTCTCCAATTATAGAAAGCCTACGCATAACGATAGGAATTTATATTTTTCCTCCAGCCACTCTCCCTGCATGAAAAGAGGAGTAGTTATTTCTTTGGTTGAGCGAGTTATAAGAATATGCTCGGAACCCCACATAGTCTCCGAACTGAACTATATTAAAGGCATTTTATTTTGCAATGGATACCATATAAAATTACTTGAAACCATTATGGAGAAAAGACAAAAAAAAGGCAGAAAAGAAGTCATCAACTCCACAAATCCTAACAGATATCATCCCATTGATGGATGAGAAGAAACTTTTCACTGTTCTACCCTACATTCCAAAACTCAGCAACAAACTGAAAAAAACCCTTAAAAAATATAAAATTAATGTCACCTATAAACGTTCAAATATATACAGAGCTTTTTCAACAGTGGCAAGGATAAAACCAGACCCATTCTGGGTAGTAGTGTTTATAGAATTCCTTGTTCTTGTGGCCGTTCTTATATTGGAAGAACCCAACAGCAATTAGGGGAGATGATATAGACAAAGTTTTAAGAGAAGAACAGTGCGGTTTTAGAAAAGGTAGAGGATGTATCGACCAAATCTCCATTTTTAGATTAATAATTGAGAAGTACCTGAGTCATCAACACTTTGAGTCCTCAGTTTTACAGATTATGAGTAAGTGTTGGATTCAGCTGACAGTAGAGCTTTATCGAAGGACTTATCCTTGTATGGTACACCAGACAAATACATTAAAGAGATAGGTGCTATGTACGAGAATAACACTGCTGCAGCTAAGGTAGGAAAATCTAGACGTAGATGTTCGGCAATTCTCTTCATGCTTTTTTTTTTCTGTGTTGCTCAATCATGTTAAGTTTTTTTTACTGTGTTGTTCAATCATACTTAGTTTTTTTTCTTATGTTGTAAGAAATAACGTAATTTAGTTGCGGCTTTTGCCAATACTATAAAAGCAGGTTTTCAATAAATGAATCTTGAATCTTTTCAGAGAAATTGCCTACAGACTGTTTTGGGTACCCGGCTGACTTGTCGTATTTCAAACAATAGGCTTTACAAAAAGTGTGGATCAATCCCGCTTTCTAGGGCTATAGCGAGAGAAAAGTAGAGATGGAAACGGCACGTTCTGCGTATGAAGGATGACAGATTGCCAAAGATTGTCCTTTTCGGTCAATCGTTTAGTGTTAAACGAAAAGCAGGTCGTCCTAGGTTGGATTGGAAGATGTCGTAAGGGAAGATTTAAGGGAAATGGAAACTTCTTGCGATGGTTTAAAGCGGGGGCTTTGAATAGATTGGGATAGAAGAGGACCGTGCGTAGCTGTGTTGGTTTCTTTCAGCTGGCTTGGTACTAAGGTGAAGTGTTAGTATTAGTAGCAGCAGCATTTTAGATTGTAGGAAGCACAAACTGGCTTGAACAGCCATTTGGTCAGCATGACTGATAATTTAAAACAAATTCTTAACATAAGTTAGATAGCCGCGTCTGCAATAGACAGATTCTAGTTTCTCTTTTCAAAAATATGGAGGAACAACAGCAACAATCCACAATAGAATAATGCAAATAATTGACATTATTAGAAAAGTCACCAAGACTGTCATGCTTGAGCCAAGAGCGTTAAATAAATAGTTCGAACGCTGTTACATTGGTTGCTATTATTATCCTGTTTTCCAATAAAGAATAAGAAGCAATTCAATTAAGACACGGTCAAGATACGAGGTGGCCATCGAGAATAGATGCCCAGTAAAAAACAGTTCAAGAATTAATCTCCCCAAGGTTTAAGCATCTTTGACTTTATCAGTCAAAAAAGACACTTTATTCAGAAAAACATTAACGGTTGTGTTTGCGATGGCGGAGGGTGGAGATATCCTAAAGATGTAACGTGTCAAAGCTTTATAATTCAACATTCCAGAAGCCATACATTAGTCAGACAGAATTACTTTTTAGGGAAGATTGGTCTTAGGCAGAAAGAACATGAAGTGACTTATCTTCGGCACGTATATCCCCTTGAGGGGGCACAAGGAGCAGCAACAAGATTGAAAACCAATTAAAATGCTAATGAAAAATAATGCTAAAATTCTAAAATGAAAACTAATTAAAAAGCTAAGTATATGAAGCATAAAAGAAGAAAAGAGCAGATTTGGAATGAGAAGGTGCTTTTATAAGGTTTATAAGCATTAAAAATTTTTACTGCTAACAACAAAATCATTCGAGTTCAAAAACCCTGTCTAATACTTCAACAGGTGGAGAAACAACTAACCATAAGAGGAAAACTAGAAATTTCGAATAACACCCACGATAAAATCTAGCCCTCAAATCTGAAAGAAAAAAGAACCAAGTTTTGTTTAAACTTTTTCAGCTGCTTCATTTTACCTACAAGGTAAATGCTTTTGTTTTAACTTTCTAATGTCAACAAATTTTATAGAAATATTTGAAAAAAAATAAAATCAGCTAAAACTTTTAAAACACTAAAATGTTTTTATTTTTATTTTTTTCCTGTTAGATTCCAAATATCTAACATTTAATAAAGGGTGGTATTTGAAACTTCCAAGGTACAGTTCCTTAAAGAAAAATATGCACCTCCTAATTTTCAGAAAAAATGTTGAGATTATCTTTTAGTGAGATTATCGTATTTAAACAAATGTACGGAATTATAACTTACACTCTTGACCAAACTAGTGCCTATAGGATTTAGTGTAGCATATTTTTTTCAATAGTATTCCAACATGGGAAGTGCTGCAAGGTCAAATACTCTCCCTGTAACTCTTTAAGCTATTTTACATGCCCTAATGTCCCTCCTTAAGGAAAATGTAGGATTGACCATTAACTGTTTGAACATAGACACCCTAGCATATGTCAATAATTCCGACAAGTATGCAGAAACAGAGTATAGTCCGAAGGCAAAAGACTAAGAACCTGAATACGCTGCAAATAGCTTCGGTATGTGTATAGTCACAAAGAAGGGCAAAGTTATGCACACCACAAAAGACCCAAACCCATCTTTTTTCCATCTTGTCGTGAGTGCAGAGAAGTCGAATCGGACACCGATTTCGTCTACCTAGGAAGCCTGCTATCATAAGAAATAATTGCTCTGGCGATATAAAACGGAGACTTGTCCTAGGAAGAAATAACTTTATTTCCTCTTTATATAAAGAGGGAGAGGTTGCTCACTCTCTTTAAAAACAAGCACCTATAGATACAGCTGCAAATACAGCTACTTGGTTCAATAATAGTCCCCGTTGTCAATTGCACCTACGAAACATCAAAACAAAAGTTGAAGGAATGCCTAAGAGTTTTGAAGTTCGAGAAGAAATTTTTTCGTCGCAGTGCAGCCAGAACATCGAGACAGGGTCTCAGACAAAGACTTTCAAAAGCAAGTGAAGAAGGAAACAATAATTCTTCAGAAAACACGACTACAGTAACTAAGGTGACTGGGCCACATAGATGATGTAAATATATCACGCCTACTGAAGGTTGTTTTGAATGGAAGGGTCACTGCAGACCCGACTCTGGGAGTCCTAGGAACAGAGTGCCATAAAACTTTGGAAGTGACTTCTCATGCCTTCTGGGACAAGCAGACGACCACACATAACATGGGAAGCTTATCCATGACAGTGCTAAGGATACGGCTCCAAGCCAACTAAAAGGGACGTCTCAGACATAGATAATTGCTTTTACAATGTTTGCCATTACAAAAAGGGTTTGCCATGGCCTGTGAAATACGGTCAACTGTATACACGTCATTCGCAATTACTGTATAGACACACTAATTTTTATTAAAGTATAGACAGAACACGACTTGGCGAACTGCTTGCTCTTTTCCTCCTGTTCCGCCATGAAAGGCTTCCTAAGGTGTTCGAATCAGGTAAAATATGTCATTTAAACCTGCCTTTCTATTAACATTACTGATAGCAACTATATTTCTTAGTCGCCTAGTGAACATTTGCCCTCTCGCGTATTTTAACGCTTTTTTTTAATTATCCGCTATCTACTCAGATAATAAATTTATACTTCATACCTATAGTTGGTGACTGCCAGGTACCAAAACGGGTATGAAAAAAGCATGCCAGGTAGTTTTAATATTATTTAAAATAGAAGGGGCACTCGGCGTACACACACACACTAATCTTTTTATGTTACTAACATATATAAAAAAAATTACCAAAAAGATGGTATCACAAATATCTTTAGGTCGGCACTTACTTTCAAGGAACTTGTGCAGCTGCATCCCTTTACATGGTGCAGGTGATTTTTTCCGAATTAATTCCGTGCAAAAATGAAGTAGAAGTTCAGTAGAAATTTTGGGATAGTTGACAATATCATTCATAAGTTTCTGCAAGTGCAGTGTTCCGTCTTCTTTTAAAGAGATAGGCATATCCTGAAAAGAAAGAATTGAGTTATTATACCCTTGGCAAACATATAAAAAAAAAGTATAGTTTAGTTTTATGTTCCAAGTACTTGGGTCTAATATATGTACCCACTAACTGACGTACCCAATAAATCAATTGTACCCAATGTACCCAATCAATCAACTGGTCAAGCCCCAATCTTAAATCAGAATTGAGAAAATTCAGAAGACACTTTGAGCTTATGTTCTTGGGTCCTATAAGTGGAGAGGAATTGTATTGTGGAGAATGTGTAGAGGATGTACTCTCCAAGTGAACCTTAACTGACATGGAACAAAATATGCCAAAAGTATATTTGGTTTAATCGAGAAAAATGCGTCTTTGATGCTACCTCCATAACATACTTCGAACACGGATTGACAACAAGTGGTATCGCCCCATGATCCAGAGAAAACCGAAGCGTTAAAAAACATGCCTGCTCCACAAAGCCAAAGAGAATTACAGACATTACTAGGAATGCATAACTACCTATCTAGATACATCCCCAACCTGGCTAAGTTGAAAGAGCCACTTAGACCTATTTTAATTAGACCTATATTAATTATATGTAGTTATAATGATATAGTAATATATATATTAATTAGACCTATTCAAACAACAAAAATTTGAATGGAATCCTAGTCACTAATAGACAAAAAGAGCGATTCAGAATTCAATCTGTCAAAACCTTTCATATTTCGAACTAGAAGCCAAAGAAATCGACGTGATTACAGATACCTCCCAGCATTGCCTGGGTGCACAACTGAAAGCGGACGGAACAACTATTGCTTTTTCGTCTAGGCAAAACAGAGCAGCGCTACTCGCAAATGGAAAAAGAAATGCTTACAATGACATTTGCTTGCAAAAGATTCCACCGGTATTTATTCGGGAGAAAGACCTGCGTCACCACGGACCACAAGCCTCTCGAAACAATCGTAGGGAAATCCATACAAAAAGCACCTCCAAGGCTTCAGCGTCTGGTGTTAGCTGTTCAGCCGTACGATATCAAACTCAGATACAGACCTGAAAAAACTATACCGGTGGCTAACGCCTTGTCTCGCATGCACCTTGCAGATATAGACATGAAGTTACAGGAGGACATGGTTGGTTCACTCAGTTCTTCAAACTGTACCCATAACAAGCCAAAGGCTAGCCCAAATACGTCTTGAAGCAACGAAAGACGAAGTACTGAACTACCTGATTCAAATCACAAAAGTGGGCTGGCCAAGCAATAAGAAAGACCTGGACACAGGACTCAAATCACTCTGGAATTATCACCAAGAATTAGCTGAATTCGACGGACTTGTCGTAAAAGAGGGGCGAATAGTTATCCCAAGATGCATTAGGGCAGGCATATTAGACCAGCTACACGCTTCTCACCTAGGAGACCAAAGAGAGGGCCAAAACGTCTGTATTCTGGCTGGACATTAAATGGGACATAGAAAGATTGGTCAGCTAATGCGAGGTATGCGCAAAGCTTGCCCCCAGCCAACAGAGGGAAACAATGATAACGAGCAAAATACCAGACTATCCCTTTCGGTATGTAGGCGATGACCTGTTCCAGCTGAAAGGGCAAGTTTATATGGTTACCGTTGACTGCATGAGTCGATTCTTTGAATTAGATCGCCTGACCAACACCACCTCACGGCAAGTTATTGACAAGCTGAAATCTAATTTCGTCCGACATGGGATACCCGAGCAATTCACAACCAACAACGGACCCTAGTCTAGTGCAAAGGAATTTGAGCAGTTCACGGTCGACTGGAGAATCACCCACTCAACCTCAAGCCCAAACTATCCCCAATCAAACAGCATGAGCGAAAAGGCTGAGCAAACAGCAAAAAGACTACTAATGAAAGCGAATAAGGGCAAGAGCGATCCACACCTGGTGCTACTCGAATATCGAAATCCACCAATCGATGGATGTTCCCTCGCTCAGATAATGATGGGACACCAGCTGAGATCGTTTCTACCCAGTATCACACAAGCTTTTCAACCCGGAATTATCCATTTATAAAAGTTTAGACAACAGAGAAAGATGGCGCAAAAGGCCTAAAGCAAATACTATGACCGGCATGCAAGAAACATGGAGCTCCCAGCCTGTTGAGGATCCCAGCAGATCAAGCAAGGATCTCCGGCAAGTTTCAAAACAGTGGTATGGATCCTTACCCTGTTGTTCTTAGAAAGTGCCTTGTGCATAATGTTTCCAGCTTGTTCGTGACGAGATCCGGGGGCGAAAAAGGTTCTTGAAGGGGAACTATTTACCCTCCGACCCTTTTTGGTTCTTAAAATGATGACAGAACTTGCAATTTCTGCTTGAATGAAATTCATCCCGTGGTTCAATGACCCTAGAATTGTTAGGGTTGCCCTTGGTCGAAAAAGGCAATAAATAATAAATAAAAAATAAGCACGCATAAATGACACTGAAATACAAAACTTTGTACTTTCGTGAGTCAAGGCTTAAATACCCTATTAGGGAGTTCTTAGCTACCCTGAAAGTGATGCTGCAGTTTTTATTATTGTGTCACTTTTGGTGGGAGGGGGAGGAATTATTCCTTTTTTCTGAAATCATACAAATTTTACATAGTCTAATAGCTTTAAATTAATACTTTTGAATTTTATAAATCTTGCATATTTGGAACCAGCTTGTTATGGAGCTGGTTCTAATGTATACATTATTCCAAAAATTTCATTTTGTACGGTTTTGTTTACTATGTCCAGGGTTTTCACAGCTGAAAAGAATAGGAGGTTTTCAAAGGTTCGGAAGAATAGTAAGATAAGTGTGCGAACCAAAATTTTAATAATGGAAGCTATAGTGATGACAATGGTCAAGTATGGCTCTGAAGCATAGGCGCTCTGAAAAGCGGATGAAGATTTGTTTGATATTTTCCGGAGAAACTGCCTACAGGTTGTTTTGGGTACCCGACTGACTGACCGTATTTCAAACAACTGACCGTATTTCAAACAGTAGGCTGTACGAGAATTATGGTTCAATGCTGCAAACTAGGACTATAATGAGAAAAGGTTGCGATGGCTAGGGCGCGTCATGCGTAAAAAGGATGACAGATTACCAAAGACCGTCCTTTCCAGTCAACCATCTAGGACAAAATCAAAAGCAGGTTGTCCTCCGTTGCGTGGGAAGATGTCGTAAAGAAAGATTTATAGGAAATTCGAGCCTCCTGGGAGGGTGTAAAGAGGAAGGTTTTGAATAGATTGGGACAGAGGAGATGCGTGCGTAGCCGTGTGGGCCTCAGGTGACATCGTGCTGCGGTGAGTTGTTAAAAGTAGTAGTAGTAATATATATATATATATATATATATATATATATATATATATATATATATATATATATATATATATATATATATATATATACATATATACGAACTGTTCTAACAAAAGTTCATGCTAAACTGCGGATTTTCAATGCCCTTGTCGGTTCTGTAATGCTTTACGGTTCAACCACCATGCTAAAGGCCATTGATGTGTTCCAGACAAAGAGCCTGAGAAGAATCGAAGGTTTAAGAGGGTTTGGTTTCGTTAGTAATGAGAAGCTGATGCGGCTCACCAATCAGTCTCGGTTTTCTACCGAGAAGAAGGTAAAGAATGCGACACTTGACCCTTAAGGTCCGAACCGATGGTGCTGATCTCCGTCTCAAGGCCCTTCAGCTAGTAAGTACAATGGGGGGATAAGGGCCAGCCATCCTGTGCTTTTGCAAACCCTTCCTGTTTACGTTCCCCAGATTTCTCCAGGTACACATTTAGAGCTGGTTCGACTCTGGGTGAGATTACATAGTCACGCCACTGACCCCCGTCCCGAACCAAATAATTGGGTATACTAGGATTGGAACCCTCGGCCTCTCGAACAAAGGCCGGATCCTAAATCCAGCGCACCAATCCAATTGGCTAGGACGGTTTTCTACCAAAGTAGCCGAGCTTACCGTAAGATGGTTTAGACATCTAGTTCGAATGCCCCTGCACTTACCCGCAAAGAAGATCTTAGACTGTGATCCTATGAAACCTGGTTGGAGGCGACCTCGCGGCCGACCAAAGAAACGGTATCCCGAAAGCCTGTTCAAGCTCCTGACGATGGCAAACATCATACATAGCGAAGTGCAAAGGCTCGCACTGGACCAAAGCGGAACTCTCTACGCCGAGCAGTGTCCGGCATGAGACCTAAGTCAAATAAGTCAAGTTCTAATAAAGACATATGCACTTATAAAATCACGTGCGGCTTGAGGAAACTTGCAAAAATAGTAAACTAAGCCTTTTTTTGCAAAACTACCTCAACACGGTTATGGAAAATATTTACGAAACCTAACAAAAGCTAAGAACTCATATGGCACTTGTGACGAGGTCGGAAGAGCCAAGAGCTCATATGGTACGAGCTCTGGCAAAATTCTAAGAATCAATAGATTGCTTTAAAAGGAAAATCAGAGGCCTAATGCCGGTCGGGATTTAAAATAAGAGCTCTGAGTCACAAGGTCCTTCTAAATACCAAAATTTATGAAGATCGGATCACCCACTCGTAAGTTAAAAATACGGATCCAGTCCAGTTACGTCGACCACGTATCTACGACATTTATTAGCGTTTTCTAAGATTTCCGATTTTCCCCTCAAACTCCCTCCAATGTCAACAAATCTGGCCATGAGTTGAAATAAGAGCTCTGAGAAATGAGTTCCTTCTAAATATCAAATTTCATTAAGATCCGGTCACCCGTTCTTAAGTTAAAAATGCCTCAATTTTTCTAGTTTTTCCAAAGTAACACCCCCCAGCTCCCCCAAAGAGAAGGGATCCGTTTCAATTATGTCAATAACTTATCTATAACTTGTCCTTATTCTTCCCATCAAGTTTCATCCCGATCTCTCCACTCTAAGCGTTTTCCAAGATTTCTGTTTCCCCCTCAAACCCTCTACGTCCCCAAATTTCGAATTGAAAATGGAGCATCTGAGACATAAGATTCTTCTATATATCAAGTTTCATTAAGATCCTATCACCCATTCGTAAGATACCTCGATTTTCACGTTTCCCAAGAATTCCGGTTTCCCCCTCCAACTCCCTTCAATATAACGGATCTAGTCGGGATTTAAAATGAGAGCTCTCAAGCACAAGATCCTTCTAGATATCAAATTTCATTAAGATCTGATCACCCGATCGTAAGTTACAAATACCTCATTTTTTTCTAATTTTTCAGAATTAGACCTCTTCCCCCCCCCCCACCAACTCCACCAAAGAGAGCGGATCCGGTCAGGTTATGTCAGTCACCTATCTTGGACTTGTTCTTATTCTTTCTACCAAGTTTTATCCTGATCTCTCCACTCTAAGCGTTTTCCAAGATTTCCGGTCCCCCCCCCCCTAATGACACTGGATCCGGTGGGGATTTAAAATAAAAGATCTGAGTTTCGAGGTCCTTACATAAACATAAATATATAAATAGGCAACCTCAACATTGCAAGATTATTCGGCAAAATTAATCACTTTCTAGCTTGATTAGTTCAATTAGTTTGAATAGCTTAATTTAACTTATTTTTCAGTGTAACACAAACGAACTAACAAAAAGAACAACGATTACTCTAATAGTTGTATACAAATGCACTCTCCCGAATTTTTTCCGATTTAATTTTCGGGTTTACAGGCACTTTTAAGTTTTATTCCCCACCCCCCCCCGCCCACATCCCCTTCCTCATTCCCAGATATAAATACCTACATATAGAACTACATCGATTGTCTCAGGCTTTTAAATGAGCAACCAAAGATAGTAAACATATAACTCGAATAGTAAAAATACATACAACAACTTCATTTGACTTTGCAAGAAGAGTTTCAATAATACACGATGCTTGTTTAACAGGTAGATCTTCTGTGCTTAAAATTAAGAGATGGGAAACTATTGTTACTGCGTCTCCAGTGGTACCAACTAAATTAACCGCCTTTTCAATGAAAATGTTGTAACTTTCCTTGTCAGACATAAACAATTGTGACTTCCTGAAAAAAGGAGACAAATTAACAGAAAAAAAATCCATGTTACTGAGTTTACGTATTTTCATATTAATGTGTTGAACAGACTAATCTAAATTAATTCCTATTCTTTCCTTCCAGTTAAACCGTACTATTGCTATCCTACTTGATACTCAGTAAACTCATAAACTCAGTAAGGGGTCAAAAACATTAGTGCAATGACTTTCAACGCTTAATAATATGACTATCAGTCATACTCAGATTGCTACTTAGATTTAATTCAGACGTTACCAAAGCATGGTGTCTTTTCAGAAGGACAAAACTGATCTTTCTTTTATAAATTCTACTAATTCAGGTCCCCTTGCCTTTATCATCATTTTTAATTGTCTCTTAACGAAAAGTATTATTTGCAAAATCTGCCAATAATTTGACTACCCTCAGCCTCCAACAAACAGCAACCTCTCTTGAGAAAGATTTAGACTTCATGCCCATATTATTGAAAATGACTTTGAAATTCCGAATTCACGCATCCTCATGGAAGACATCAGAGCATAAAACTATCCCTCAAGATTGTCAGTTATTATGATTCCATAGACAATACTATAAAAACTCCATGGTTGCAAGAAACATTTAAATTATCTTATAAACACGGTCAGTGAGAAGGCTAACCTGCTTGGTCTGAACACAAACGCGGGAAAAACTGTGTATGACAACGTTCCATTCCTCCCTTTGGATCAGCTGTAGAGAATAAAGAACTGAGCAAAGTGAACAATTCAATTTTTTTTAGTAATATCATAACCCTTGGCCCTAACAGTTGACTGTGCTTTGGCATCTTTGGGCCAAAATTTTTGACTTGCGTCACAAAATGGTAGAAAATTTGATTTTGCAATGGTGCAATATGTTTCGGAGCTGAGAAAGAGCTGAAAAACTTTTATCTTGCATTCAAATGCTCCTTGTTCAGTATTCTATGACTACTTGTTCCATACGGTCACCCCTGAAAAACAAGTTATGGTTTGAAACCCGCAAAAAAATGTTATGGTAACCACAAAAAAAGACGAGAGATTACATCAGTCAAAATTAGTAGTATTTTCAATTGAAACTCATTAGAATAAAACAATATGAGAAAAATTACCTTATTATTTTTAATCTCTTATCAATTTTGGCTGAGGCTAACTCGCAAATAATTGGGAAGTCTTTGGCGAACACGGACTCACTAGCTCCTCTCAGTATGGGTGAGCCTTCGTTAAAAAAATGAGGGACAAGAATCAGCATTGTTTCAGCTACCATTTTGCTTGTCTTTTCGCTTGAATACAACACGTTGCAGAGTAAAAATACAGCTTTTTCTTCTGCCTGAAAAAAAAAAAAGGTTAAACAAGGTATCAACCCTGTTAGTGAAGACCGTGGTCAGTACAACATTTCACATTTAGAGAGCTCTGTCAAAAATTCCACAAAAAAATTTCAAAAATGTATCCCTAAATGTTAAAGAGCAAATTGGTATTATATGCAGTGTGATTCCTTATTTTTCTATTTGAAAAGAGAAACACTTCAAAATGACTATTTTCTCATCTAAAACCCATCTCCGGTTACTAACGTGTTATAGCGACAACACTGTTCTTGCTCTGTAATGAAATCGGTTTTCTGTGTCCACTCGGAGATAATCAGCTTAGCCTGAGCGAGATAAACGGTATCTATTCAGGTGGTTGCGTTAGGTATTAGATTATATATTAGGTTAGGTATTAGGTATGCTTTCCGTAATTCTCTGTTGTAATTTCCATAAATTTGTTACTAAAGCATTATATTTTCATCTTTTTTTGGTATATTTCATTATGATTAATCTAACTCTACTTCTTTTGTGTGGTCGGTATAACACACAAGCACCCGTCTTTGCATAATTATTGCAGCTCCTACTCAAATTTTGGGTATGGCTTTAAGAGATATAACACAGGAAACATCGGCTGCATATAAATCCGGAATGACATCTTAAAAGAAAATCGGTTTTTCATGCTTTCATTCACATAAAATGTATAAATAGACAGAACATAAACAAAGAAAGTCCACTTTATTAAACAATATGGTAAATACAGTCCTTGCATATTTCATAATATGCTCATTTTAGGCAGAAAAAATCAAGACACATATTCTAGCAATGAACGGTTACCAAAAATTTTCCCTGGTCTGACTACACCTGACAATTCCGATTCTTATGCAGTACCCGAATTGAATCTTAGCCAAATTAAGGAAGCTTACCTTACCAGTATTTTATAAACATTTAGTGAGGCAATCTGAAGCGGTGACAAACCCCCTTCTAACAAAGGTAATTTTTGTTCATTTTAAATATAGTTATTCTTTAATTTAATTTGAAACCAAGGCATTCAAAATAATTTTTGGTTAAATTTCTGATTCCTGCATTAGAAAAAAATGAGTATAGTATCAGAAAAAAAAAATATATAAGCATCCAAATTCTATTTCCTCCTCATATTTATTAGTTTCAGTTTACCTGTTTTTAGCAGTTTTTACACTAACATGCTAGAGTGTGCAAAAAAAAACATTCATCTATCAAAGTAAATGGAGGCTGAAATACAAAAATAATTCATCCAGTTGAATTAAAAAAGTAACAGAAAGAGAAAAGTTGGGAAGGGGAATCAAAATTACGGAGAAGCAGAAAGTGAAAAGAAACAGAGACTGAGAAGCAGGAGGTAAAGAAGAGGAGACTGAGAAAAAAAATGCAAAATAAACAAGTGACAGCAACTGGATTGTAATAAGAGTAGTAGCAGAACTAGAAAACATATTCACGAAAGACTTGAAGAAAACACGAAAATAATAATTTAAATTCACATTGGCTGGTATTAAATTTACATAGGATGATATTTATAGGTGATGTAGAATGCACAATGGCTAAATTTAGAAAGATACTTTGATTTTTTTCTTTTTTGGCATAAAACAACTAAAAATGACAACTTAGCAGGGAAGCAGATAAACTATCAATACAATTAGTTGGGTTATAAATAATTCGAATATATCAAGTCACTACGCACAGTTTTTGAAGCGTTAGTTGAAACTAAATAGCACAATGAAAAGCGGGGTTGAAAAGTCACGAAAAATATCATAAAGTGCATGACTGGACGCTACTTGTGACATATTCAACCATATATCAGAGGCAACGCTCTAGCGTTGCCTGAAGATAAGATTCATAAACCTTTAATGCGATATTTTTTTTCTCAGAACCATTTCATATGAAAGGGGTTGTCACAGAAATTCTAGAGGGAGCTCATTCGATTACAAAAATTGAAAGTTATAGTTCCAGTTTGAGTCTTAATTAATTCGAGGCAATCACCCACCCTCCCTTGCCCTATTTTGCTACCCACCTTTCTTCGTAATCTTCAAAGATATTTGAGCAAAATTTTGAGATAACCATTTTGTTCAAAATGGTCAAAAGGCTCAATAAATATATCTCCGGGGATGATTGACCCTTACAGGCTCTATGGCAAGGACCGTAAATAATACAAATGGACCATTGTTCAAATATATTTTTTATAGTGGAAAAGGGGGGGGGGCAAGAACAAGAACATAAGACAACATGTGTATCCAGGTGTCAAAAAAGCGTACCTGCAATAACTAAGGAACAGCTAAGAGTATTATGTTGAAAAATCCAGGTAATGTTTGAGTAAATTAAAAGATACTCTGTACATCCCGGTTGTATAAAGATCGTATCTACAATATCTAAGGAACAGCTAAGGGTACTAAGCTGAAAGTTTCAGGTAATACTAAGGGGGATGTTGAGCAACATCAAAAGGCACTACATGGATCCAGATTGTCGAAAAGGCGTATCTGAAATACATCAGAAAAGGCCTAGGGTATGAGGTTAAAACTTTCAGGGGAAGTTGAACCAATTAACTTACACTTTATGGATCCAGGTTGTGAAAAGGGTATATCTTCAATATTACAGGAGCGATTAAGGGCATTAAGCGAAAATGTTCAAGGAATATTGACTGAGGTGTTGAAATAAATCAAATAACACCATGTGCATCCTAGTTGTCAAAATTGTGCGTCCACAATATCTCAGGAAACGGATAAGGGTATTAAGTTGGGACTTTCAGAGAATATTGGGGGAGATGTTGAGCTAAGTCTAGGGACTCTATATACATCTACTTTGTCAAATTCACTAAGGCATGAAGAAATATTCATAATGTTAAACAATAGAAGAATTTTGGCAAAAAAGAACAAAAACCAATTTCAATAAAAATTCTAAAAAAATAAGCTTTTCAAAGAAAAGTAAAGAGCCGTAAAAAAAGCACTAAGACGAGCAGAAATAAATTTCTATCGAACGACCAGAAATTACTCAATAAATAAATGAGAATGAAAACAAACTAGAATTACAATTAAAAACCAAATCAAACTTAAATAAACAATGAACTTCCCCCAACCCCTCTAAACCTTTTAGAAGCTATTGCGTCATTTGTGCTATAGTAAGAAACCAAATATATTGTGAACTTTTTTTTTTATAATTATAACAGTGCACAATCAAAAATGCTTTTAAGGAGAACCTTGAATAATGAATTAGTGAAATTTTCAGAAATTAGTATCGCCATAAATTAAACTACTTAAATACTACGAACAGCTCTCAGCCATACCAAGCCGCCTGAGGCCAACACAGTTGCGCGCGCTCCTCCTCCTAAACCCCAACTTGTAGGCCTCACTCTTTGACGCCTCTCAAGGAATCTCGATTGCCTTTAAATTCTTCCTTATGATCCCTTCTCTCCCCATTTCAGGACGACCTGCTTTTCGCTCGGCCCCAAATGGATAGTCGAAAAGAATAATCTCTGGCAATCTGTCATCGTTCCCCCGCAAACAGTGTCCTAGCTACCTCAAGCTTCACTCAGTTTATTTGCATAAGCTAGTTCTGGCCATTTTGATTATTACTGTAATTTTGTTTAATTTTTTATTTTTCGTTGATGTTTTGACAAATTAAGAAATACTGTTAAAAATACATATAGTTTTCAACAATTCGAAAATGACGCATTGACCTTTAAAAATTTAAGAAGGGGGCGGCAGTAGCCCCACTCCTGTTTGTAGTAATTTCCGTCCGTTTTAAGTTTTATTTGATTTTTCACAAATTTTTACTCGTTTTAGGTCATATTTATTCACTATATCAGTATGTGTCATCTTTACACTGTATGTGATTGTTTCTTTTAATTTCTGTTCGTTTTGGATTTCATTTTCTGTTCGTTATACGTCTTGATTATTGTAAGACTGTATTTCTGCTATTATTTTCATATGGCTCTTTACTCTTCTTTTAAAAAGTTCTTTTTTTATTGCTATTGTAGCAACAACAGTAAATGAGTAACTAACTGGTTGTATTGCAATTATTGCCATATGATCGTAAACATGCACACACGTAGAAATTCTTCCAAACCCACATCATCAGCAATTATCTATACTTTCCAACTGTTCAGCATTATCCGTTAAAGTCGCAAAATATTTCCTGTTAATTAATTCGTCTGTGGTATTGACAAATACGTCCCCACCCCGAAATAAATTACTTTGAATGTGCTCAGGGTTATACATATGGTTCTACACAAATATACTTTAAACTTTGTTTGAAATAAATTAAAGAAAAGACAAAATTAAGCATGATTCAATTTTCGTTAATAATTTAAAAAACTTCACAAATAATGCGACAAGCTTTATTTTGTCAAAAAAAATATTGTAGGTTGAAATAATAAAATCAATTAAAAATCAGAATCAAATGACTAATCTGACATTAGGCTTAAAACGAGGTGATAAAGCTTTTGTATATTATTATTACAAATACTAGCTGTTGGGGTGGCGCTTCGCGCCACCCCAACACCTAGTTAGTGGAGGCGCTTCGCCCCCCCACACGCGTAAGTCGTTACTTGCCATATTAGTTACGCGCCATTGTAGTTGTGTCCCTATGTCCCACCTGTCAATATAGATAGACATATATGTATGTTTTTAACTACGTAAAACTTGCGAATATGCAACATTCTTCGATGTCCCATTGTCTGTGCATATAAATAGATTGTCAGGTTTACCGACTCTTGAAGATGCAACATATAATTGTCAATGGGAAAACAATCCGTATTCAGATCTATACCTCATTATTCTAATGATTGCCCTTGAGCTTTGTTGATGGTGATTGCTAATCAAACATTCCCTGTGTCGCCGTCGTCATTTATATATCCCCCTGTGCCCCCCGGCGTCCTCGTTGTAGTTGTATCCCTGTGTCCCGGTCGTCATTTATATTCCCTGTGTCCCGGTCGTCATTTGTGTCCCGGTGTCCCAGTCTGTGATTTCTCTTTGAGTGTCCCGGGCGTCATTTATGTTCCTTGTGTCCCGGTCGTCATTTGTGTCCCGATGTCCCGGTCTGTATATACATTCGTTTTTGAATTGGTCTTTTTTTAAGTTTTTTACCTTTTTTTAGTTTTTTTAGTTATACCTCATGATTCTAATGATTGCCTTTGAGCTTTGTTGATGGTGATTGCTAATCGAACATTCCCTGTGTCCCCGTCGTCATTTATATATCCCCCTGTGCCCCCCGACGTCCCCGTTGTAGTTGTGTCCCTGTGTCCTGGTCGTCATTTATATTTCCTTTGTCCCGGTTCGGAAACTTTAGAAAGTTTTAATTCGCTTTAGGTGTTAAGACTTCTGTAGAATAAACCAGACCCAATTAATCTACTTATTTTTGATTCTGAACTCATATCTATAGTTATATTTGAAAACAGTCTGAGGCAAAGCTGTATCAGCCGCGGTAGGAATATGAAAAATTCTATCTTAACTTAAATCTACATTTACAAAACCGGAAATACATTTTATGAGTTCAAATATTGGTCAATTAATTCTTTATATGATTTCCGTTTCTCGGCCCTTCAGCCAGAAAGTGCAATGGGAGATTGGGGGCTAACCATCCTATGCTTTCGTACACCCTTCCTGTTTACCTTTCCCAGATTTCTCCAGGTGCCCATTTAGAGGTGGGTCGAATCTGGCTGAGCTTACAGAGTCACGCCACTGACCCCCGTCCCAAACTAAATAATTGGGTAAACTAGGATTCGAACCCTCGTCCTCTCAGACAAAGAATCTTGAATCCAGCCCACATCCACTCGGCCAGGACGGCTCTACCCTTACATACAAACCTTATACGCCCCAGGGGCATAACTTTATCACTTGCATCCAGACTCTGGGTTTGTGCTGATGTTGGAACTATTTAAAAAAAAATGGCCTCTCAATTAGTATCGGATAGTTTTGGGAGAAAACGGGCGTTGAGTTGCTAGCTGCCCTCATATCTCTTTTGACTCTTAAAAAGTGAAATAGAACTTTCAGCTTCCAATCAAATGAGCCCTCTCTGAAGTTTATAGAGCATCCCTTCCATAAGAGGTAAATATGCCCCCCGGAGCATAACTTATAACGCTTGGGGGGGGGGGGGGGGTAACAACACTGGAGTTTTTTTTTTCATCTGACCTTTGAACTATTTTTAACAAAATAGCTTACAAAAAACTTTCCTCGAATGAGTTTCGGGAAAAAAGGAGTGAGGGGGAGGGGGCTAGTTGCCCTCGAATATCTTTCGACTCTTAAAAACTGAGCATGAACTTTCAATTTCCAATCAAATGAGCCCTCTCTCAAGTTGATACGAGAATCCCTTCCATAGCAACCATACCTGCCCCAAGGGTATTATTTACGACGCCTGCCCCTGAGACCTAAGGGGTTGTGTCGATCCCGGAGTTTCGTTATATGATCTTTGAACCATTTTTAAAAAACATGGCTATCTCAATGCTCTTATCGGATGGGTTTGAGGAAAAAGGGTGTGGAGGGGGGGGGGCTAGTTGCCCTGCGATCTGTTTTGACTCTTAAAAAGTGAACTAGAACTTTCAATTTCCAATCAAATGAGCTCTCTCTGAAGTTTATACGAGCATCTTTTTAATACAAACCATATATGTCCCATGGACATAACTTACAACGCCTGCCTCTGGGCCCTGGGGGGTTTTGTCGACACCAGAGTTTTGTTATCAAACCAATGAACTATTAAAAAAATGGCTATCTCAAAATTTGTATTGGATGGGTTTGGGGAAAAAAGGGCATGGGGGTGGGCTAGTTGCCCTCCGATCCCTTTTTAGTCTTAAAAAGTGAACTAGAACTTTCAATTTCCATTCTAACGAGCCCTCTCTGAAGTTTATACGAGCATCCCTTCCATAAGAATCAAATATGCCCCCAAGGCATAACTTACAACGCCTGCCCCCAGGCCTGGGGGGTGTGTCGACAACGGAGCTTTTCTTATCTGACCTTCGAACTGTTTTTAACAAAATAGCTGTCACAAAAGTTTTATCTGATGGGCTTGGAGAAAAACTGGAGGGGGCTTATTGCCCTCCAATCTCTTTTGACTCTTAAAAACTGAACTTGAACTTCCAATTTAAATCAAATGAGCCCTCTGTCAAGTTTATACGAGCATCCTTTCCATAACAACCACATATGCCCCCCAGGGCATTGCTTACAACGGATGCTCCTGGACCCTGAGGGATTTTGTCGACTCCAGTGTTTTCGTTATACGATCTTTGAACCATTTTTTTTTAAATGGCTATCTCGAAGTTCATATCGAATGGGTTTAAGGAAAATAGGGCGTGGAGGGGGGCTAGCTGTACTTGGATCTCTTTTGACTCTTAAAAAGTGGGCTAGAGCTTTCAATTTACAATAAAATGAGGCCTCTCTGAAGTTTATATGACCATCCCTTGGGGGGCCCTGGGCGGTTGTGTCGACCCTTGAGTTTCAGCTACATAGTCTTTGAACCATTTTTGAAAAAATAGCTATTTCAAAGTTCTTATCGGATTGGTTTGAGGAAAAAGGGCGTGGGAGGGGGAGGCTAGTTGCCCTTCGATCTCTTTTAACTCTCAAAAACTGAACTAGAACTTGCAATTTCCAATCAAATGATCCCTCTTTAAGGTTTATACGAGCATCCCTTCCATAACAACTATATATGCCCCCAGGGCATAACTTACAACGCCTGCCCCCAGGCCCTGAGGGGGTTGCGTAAACACCAGAGTTTATTTTATATGATCATAGAACTATAACAAAAATGGCTATCTCAAAAAAATTTTCAGATGCATTTGGGAAAAAAGGGCGTGGGAATGGTTAGTTGCCCTCAGATCTGTTTTGACTCTTAAAAAGTGAACTAAACTTTTCGATTTCCGATCGAATAAGCCCTTTCTGAAGTTTATACGAGCCTCTCTTCCATAAGAACCACATATGCTCCCACTACATAACTTATAAGGCCTGCTCCCGGGCCCTGGAGGGTTGTGTCGGCATTGGAGTTTTGTAATATGATTTTTGAACTATTTTTAACAAAATTGCTATCTCAAAATAGTTATGTGATGCATTAGGGAAAAAAAGGCATAGGGAGGGGGGCTAGTTGCCCTCGAATCAGTTTTGATTCTTAAAAACGGCACTAGAAGTCAAATGAGCCCCTTCCGAAGTTTACGCGACAACCCCTTCAATATGAAGTGCCTCTTGGGAAAAAAAATATTAACAAAAAATTAAAGCCGTATGGCCTTTACTAGCCTTGCCTCTGATAAACAAGAGCTAAGAGCTCATATGGCACTTGTGACGAGGTCAGAAGAACCAAGAGCTCATATGGCATGAGCTCTGGCAAAATTCTAAGAATCAATAGATTGCTTTAAAAGGAAAGTCAGAAGCTTAATGCCGGTCCGGATTTAAAATAAGAGCACTGAGTCACGAGGTCCTTCTAAGTATCAAAATTCATTAAGATCCGATCACCCAGTCGTAAGTTAAAAATGCCTCTATTTTTCTAATTTTTCCTCTCCCTTCAGCCCCCAGACGGTCGAGTCAGGTAAAACAACTTTAGCAAGTCAATTTGTGCAGCTCCCTGACACGCCTACCAATTTTCATCGTCCTAGCACGTCCATAAGCACCAAACTCGCCAAAGCACGGAACCCTACCCCCTAACTCCCCCAAACAGAGCGGATCCAGTCCGGTTATGTTAATCACGTATCTACGACATTTATAAGCGTTTTCCAAAATTTCCGGTTTCCCCCTCCAACTCCCTTCAATGTCAACAGATCTGGTTGGGATTTGATATAAGAGCTCTGAGACATTATTTCCTTCTAAATATCAAATTTCATTAAGATCCGTTCGCCCATTCTTAAGTTAAAATACCTCAATTTTTCCAAATTAACAACCCCCAAGTCTCCTATTGAGAACGGATCCGTTCTAATTATGTCGATCAAATATCTTTAACTTGTGCTTATTCTTCCCATCAAGTTTCATCCTGATCTCTCCACTCTAAGCGCCTTTCAAGATTTCCAGTTTCCCCCTCCAGGTCCCACCAATGTCACCAGATCTGGTCGGGACTTAAAATGAGAGTTCTAAAGCACAAGATCCTTCTAAAGATCAAATTTTATAAGATCTAATCACCCGTTCATAAGTCACAAATACCTCGTTTTTTCTAATTTTTCCGAATTACCCCCCCCCCCAACTCCACCAAAGAGAGCGGATTCGGTCCCGGTTATTTCCGTCACATATCTTGGACTTGCGATTATTCTTCCCACTAAGTTTCATCCTGATCTCTCCGGTTTAAGTCACCCAACGTGAGTTTTGTCACACAGCAGTGTACTTTAAGTTTTAGCCATTTCCTTTTTTTAATTAAACCCGATTGAACCTTAAACCTTAAGCGTTTTCCAAGATTTCCGGTCCGCCCCCAATGACACTCAATCCGGTCGGGATTTAAAATATGAGATCTGAGTTACAAGGTCCTTCTAAATATGAAACTTCGTTAAGATCCGATCATTCCTTCGTAAGTTAAAAATATCTCATATTTTCTAATGTTCTAGAATTAATCCCCCCCAAACTACCCTAAAGAGAGCGGATCCGTTCCAGTCATGTCAATCACCTATCTAGAACTTGTGCTTATTTTTTCCCATCAAGTTTCATCCCGATCCCTCCACTGTAAGCGTTTTCCAATATTTTAGCCCCCCTTCCAACTCCCCCCAATGTCACCGGATCCGGTCAAGATTTAAAATAAAAGACCTGAAATGCGATATCCTTCCAAACATCAAATTTCATTAAGATCCGATCACTCCTTCGTAAGTTAAAAATACCTCATTTTTTTCTAATTTTTCCGATTTAACCGTCCCCCGCTCTCCCCCAGATGGTCGAATCGGAGAAACGACAATTTCTAATTTAATCTGGACTAGTTCCTGATACACTTGCCAAATTTCATCGTCCTAGCTTACCTGGAAGTGCCAAAAGTAGCAAAACCGGGAAAGACAGACCGACAGAATTTGTGATCGCTATATGTCACTTAGTAGACACCAAGTGTCATAAAAACCGTTAAAGGGTAAAGTCATATTAGTCTTCTAATTAGTCTCAGAAGCTTCTAATTATTTAAAGTTCCTAATCAAAATTAGCCAAAATTCCCAGGTTCAATTTCTAATGCACTATGCTGCTGACCACACATAAAATTTATGACATGGGTCTTCCAAATTCGTAACAAATTTTATTTTTAAAAATACACATAGTTTCTTTGAAAAACAACAACTATAGTTTATCAAAGTACCTTTTCTTTTTTCTTTTATTGTGTTGTTTTTCTCCTCTTTTTATGTTACTCTCTAGCATGTTTTAAGTGTTTAATCTTTTTTGTCCAGTCTTCTTTTCCTTATTGAAAAAGTCTTCCGGATGAGCAGCCAAAATATTCTGACTTTTATTAGCATATGTATGAAAAAAAAATCAACATTCACTATCTTAATACATTTTTACGCGCTATTACGTTTTGTTTCATTTTACTTATAAAGGAACAATCATCAACAGAACGATAACAAACTTTTACCTTCCCTATTTAGCGCAACCAATTAGATGAATATGAATAATATTTCCAACTAAAAAGTGAATATTAGAAACTACTCTAAAACAAAGAACTCTTAAAAGGTTTTAATGATTCTGTAAAAACCTTGTTTATATGGCATATTAATCATTTAATTCCGACTATGTCAATTCTCTGCCGTCTAAAAATGCATCAATTACATAAATATGAAAGTTAATTTGTAAGTGAAAGTATTTTCCTCTTATGAAAAAAAAAATAGAAAATATATATATTACCTACCGTTGAGCTCAAAATTTACAACGCTTCTCACAATTCAATATATAAAAATACAACTTACTTCTGACCAAAGATTAGGATCGCCAGCTTTACATGGAGTTAGAACTTTCTTCAAAGCCAATGCTACTTTTTCAACCGGTAGCTGAAGCACCGATGAACCAATTTTTAATGCTTCAGAGACAACGTTGGGATTGGAATCTTCAAGAGCATCAATAATACATTCCATCACACTGTCAGAAAGGACAATCTACGGAAAGAATTAGGGCATGAATCATTTCACGTGCGTCTTGAAGAATATCCTTTGTCAGGGCGAGGGGAATAATGAATTATAGATTCAACTTGGATTTTGCATTGGATAATATAATCGCACTGGAGTGATCTCCACTGTTTTCTTTCGTCTAGCCTTACTATGTTTTTTTTTCTCGTCTTTTCTTTCTTTTTGTCTAAAAATCTTTATTTTAAATGGCATAGCTTTTTTTCATTAATGTATTAAACTGACATATCGAGCTCTACTCTCCGTTGGCTAAGATTGAAATTTTGTTGTAGGCATGCTTCACTAGTAAGTCTTTCATGTACATATTCGTTCGATGCATAAGAGAGAGAGAGGGAGAGAGAGAAAGGAAAAGAAAAATAAGAAAGGGGAAGGTTGACAGAAAGAGAGGGCGGCGGAGTCAGGGAGAGGGAGCGAATGATGGGAAATAAGATAAATACATTTATCAATACCATGGTAATTAGTAGGGCTTTGTCTTAACAATTTACGTATAGCAGAAAACGTAATTTGTGTTTTATTTATTTGGGTAATAATCAGAAAAATAGCTTTAAAACGAAGTTGTTCATGTCCCGTATCCAGCTTTTAAAATTGAAGATATGTCTTTTCATTGGATTGATAACCCGGTATCAAGTAAATGGATTTAGCACGTATGTGGATAGCTAAAATTTTAAGATTCGAGAGAAACATATCAGTCACCGAAGCATTTTCTTGGATACTGAACATATTCGAAGTATCGGAATTTCACGTTTGCACAACAAAATTTGAATCAGCATGGTGAAAATCCCAAATAGGAATCACCGAAACCCTTTCCTGTATACTGAATAGATTCAAGGTATCAGGATTTTACGTTTGCAGCAAACCGTGGAGCCACCATGGTCAAATACCGCACATATGAGTATAACAGCCACCCATATTAAAAAAATTGAAAATCATGTTTTCGCATGGAAAGTACTGATGTTTCTCCTTTCTTTTTTTGTTTCATTTTTTCGCAAGGGTGATTTTGCTCCGTTGAATCACCATGGTCGAAAACAATACGCAGGGAAATTACAGTTCCCCATCTTGAACATTAAGGGAATCCCTTTTTTTTCGCGGGTAACTCCGGTGAGCCGCCTTTTTTTCTTATTTTCCCAGGGATGATCGTAAAGAACAAGCGGTCATATAATGTCGGAAGAGGACTCATTTGAAAAGATCGTACAACATTAAAGTGTAGTTGTCTGCCACTTTGTGCCACAAAACGTGAGTTTTTACCCAAAGAAGGTCAAAATGCCGAGAAATGTGAATTCCAAGATATCCAATCAGTTTGTCATGGTCCAAGAATCTTAACATGAGATTTTGAGCCTTCAATCTTGAAAAACAACCCTACAGCGGGCGAATCAGGCGGATTTAAAAACAGGTGTTTTTGCTGAATCTAATATCTATCAAACAGTTCGTGGCAATAAACTATAAGTAAAAACAATATGTGTCTATATCTAGCATTGCATATTTAGGTTAGCAGGCATCCTTTCGTTAATTCTTTTAATTAGTTTTCAGTTAGGGCTAGCAGGATAAGGCAAGACCGTGGAAACATTCACTCCATCGCAAAGTACCGTATGGTACCAAAAATAGCTTTTTTTGTTGCTATTTCGAAAGTGGACAGGTTGGGAAGCATATCGAGATTATCATTGTAACCTCCATGGTTGAAAACCTTAACTGAAGGTCTAAAATCCCCCCCCCCCGTCTCTTGTATGCGCAAGATATTTCTACAAATCTAGCACAAATAAACTGAGGCATGTTTTCCAATGTCTGTAGAAAAAAATCCTTGATTTTTTTAGAGAATTAAAATTGAATACAATTAGTCACCCATATCAGAATTCTACAGATATTGGAAAACATACACGAGTCCGTTTATTTGAGTTTTCTAGATATAGTTCGCACGATCTGGAAGGTAATAAACTGTGTTCGATTTAAATTCCAACTTCACTCTTTCCTTACGTAAGAGAAATTTCTTTTTTATATTCTAGGAAGGAATAAGGGTAACTTTCAGTTTTCAAATAGTAAATTTGGGCCTTTCATTCGGCCATTTTGGTCGCTTATTTACATTATTTTTCTGCATGCACAAATAACGCACCGTTTTCAAGTGTTTGGGGAGAAAAGAGAAAGTATATGTCAGATTGAAACCTCTGCGTTTTATACAAAATGTCTTCTAGTATGATTCCTACACGGTCCCGTGATTATTTAATAATGTATAAAACAAAGTTGTCACTGAAACAACAAAAGAAACGGTATTCAATAAATTACACCTCTCAGTTCAGAATAAATTGGTTTAAATTACTTATAGTAGCACACGGAAGATGGGGAATGTAATTCCCTAATTCACCCTTTCCCATCCCAGCTTCAAGGCTTGCATCCGTGTGTATCTGTAACGACAGTGATATATAAATTCAAATGTAAGGGCCACAATAAAATTTGGTCATACCTTTCCTGAATTCAGACTATCAACTAGGGCTGCAACAGCTTGCTGGCGGATCACATAATCAGGATTATGCATCTTCATGAACAAGGTAGTTCCATCTCCTTCAATCAAACTGCTATCAAAACCAAGGATTGAACATAGCTTTTCCTTTGCTTTTACCATTCTAAAAATAAATTATGATAGTCATTTTTAATCATACATTGACGGCGTATCTGGTTGATCGTCAAGGAAAAAAACTATAAAAAAAAATTAACAATTCTTTGTAATTCTTATTAAATTTTCTTTTGTAAAATGAGGATGACCTTCCTAATATCTAGATAATGTTGCAAAAAAGAGGTTCAATTATGTTTCCCTTTGTTCCCTTTTGTTTTGGACCCAGGTTTGTTGTTGGGCCATGAGCCATATGAGCAATGATTGCAAAATATCTAATGTTTTTGTAGGGCTTGTCCAATGAAATATTATTATTGTATTGTTATTAAATATAGTAATAGCAAAAGAAACTCCTTATACATGTTACCAAAATGAAGAAAAGGGTGAAAGCAAGTAAACAACAGCATAGAATGGATCAACACGAAGAAAATACAGAAAAAAACGTAGATGACTGCAAAAAAAAAACTATTGACGGTGCGTACAAACCAAAACGTCATTTCAAACCAGCCACCGCCCCTACCTCACGATTCGCCAAATAGTCGGTCTACAATTCGATGAAAAAATGATTCTAAATATAAATGACTAAAAAATTATAGGCAAAATATCAGTAAAATTTTGTGCTACATAGCGATATTCAGCGCTATAGTAAAAAAAAAACAAAAAAAAAAAATTAGTGCCTGTCGTGGCTTGCGCAGCGATACACGCATGGTCTGTTTAAGTGGACTTAAAAGTGCAAAAGATCTTTAGGAGAATTGCAATGTAAATGCACTTTTTAGAAGTTTTTAGAAGCCAATCTGACCTATCCAGTTTTTTCATCTTTCCATTAATTTTATATCACATTCCTTGCTTGATCGACTTTATATAATCACAAATACAATCCCAAAAATAAGAATAATTCTCAAAATAATAAAGACAAAATATATTGCCAACGAATGCTAAATCAAACAGTTCGTGGTGACAAACTGTAGTAAGGAGCGACCCGGCTCAATAGTAAACGAAACTATAAAATACGGAATTTTGATACTAAAAGTTACATCATCAAAAGAATCAAATTTTCATGCTGATTTTAAATATATGTTTCATCCAATTTAGTCTTTGTCATCAAAAGTTACGAGCCTGAAAAAATTTGCCTTATTTTGGAAAATAGGGAGAAACACCCCCTAAAAGTCATATAATCTTAACGAAAATCACACCATCGCATTCAGCGTATCAGAGAACCCCATTGCAGAAATTTCAAGCTCCTACCTACAAAATTGTGGGGTTGTTGCCTCTGAATTATTTGTCTTTACTGTTTTTATTGTTTGGTAAATGACGACTTATACTTATTGACGACATGACTGCCTGTCCATGGATTGTTCTTTATGGTTGATTGTGTATGGCTATGCTGTTTGACCTATGTGATTGTATGGATGAGTAGGGTTAAGGCCTCATTCAAGTGCTGGTCTATATTAATCTGTCTCCTTTTTTTTTTTAAATGTATTTGTGCTGTTGCATTGGTGATTTCTCTTTTCGTTATATATATTTCAAGTTGCCTAATCTTTGAGGCGGTGCTTGATCGCTTCACAAAATTTGTTCATTAAAAGAAAACAATAGAAAGAGTTAACTTATTTAACGTAGAAAAAATGACAGTCTTTTCAATAAAATAATCACGATAATTATCTTTTTTGAAGCTACAAGTAAAGAGCAACTCGTACAACAGCGGGCCAACACTCGAAAAACTAAAATTTTTGTATCGGTATATACACAATAAAATTGGGTTTATTAAGGTGATGCACAATATTTAACATTCATTACGTTTAAATTACCCATCCCAGTTATGAGCCTGAAAAACTTCGCCTAATTTTTCAAAAGATAGAAGAAAAAACAGCCCCCCTCCCATATTATAAATATCCTAGTATATATATATATATATTATAATATATATATAATATATATATATATATATATATATATATATATTATATATATATATATATATATATATATATATATTATATATATATATATATATATATATATACATATATATATATATATATATATATATATATATATATATATAATATATATATATATATATATATATATATATATATATATATATATATATATATATATATATATATATATATATCTTACTTGCTCGTCGTAAGTTGCTACGACGAGAAAATTTAGACAAAAATCCCCTCTCCCAGAAAATTCCTCCTTATGGAAAACTCCCCTCCGCAGAAAATTCTCACCTTTAGAAAATTCCTCCGCGTATTTATAACGCAAGAGTGTACTCATAGGACAGCTCCGCACATTTTCATACGCTCAAGGGTTAAACACGAAAAAAGTAAATTACCTTGGTTCGGATTCATCTTTTCGCTGGAAAATAGCTCGTAAGGCTTGGTCATAGGCAACAGAATAGACTCTCTCACAGGTCATGAGGAGAGATTTTAACAGCTTAGTCACTAAGCTAGTATAGTCATTATCTGCCAAATGCTCAACGATGACCTCAATCATTGCACTGAAAAACAGGGAAGAAAAATTATAATTACAATGGCGTTTTTCTGTTGAATAAACATCGTTGTCGTTATGAAGATTTTGTATATACACATGTGAAGTGGAATAAAAAAAAAAAAAAAAAAAAAAAAAAAAAAATCTGATGTAGAGTTGATAATTTATAGGACAGAGTGCCTGGTGTTTTTGATAAGAAATATAAGCATATCCTGCATTGAAATTGCTGAAAATTGAAGATTTTTTTCGGTAGTAGGAGGACTGACGTCCTCCTATCTAGGGCAAAAACCAATCTCTAGGGATCAACATGTGTGCATTTTTGATTAAAGAAATAAATAGTCAACTCATATTTTAGAAGATTCGGGTATAAAATACATTTTATAGTTACATTTAACGACATATCACACAAGGTTATATTCTGGGTTTCAATACATAATATTGCCACCAGTCAAAACAAACATCCTGACATAGACTTGGAATATATTACGTTAAATGTAGAATTTTTGCACCTTACTACAGTATACATACAGAACAATGAAATGGTGTTTATCATCAGTTCCAAAACTTACTTATAATACAACTAAAACTGTGGAGGTAAGAAATCGTCGGGGAAACTTTACTTTCTATATATCTGCATGGGCTATTAAGTAATTTAAAAAGAGATTAGAGTGCAAAACTGATCTTTAAAAGCTCTACATATGGGTTCAAGTAAAACTATGTGCTAAGTAAAACCCTTGGAGCAGGATAAATTGGATAAAGTTGTAATAAGATGGGCGAAAATTGGAATAATATGGCTCAAGTTACATAGAGCTAAACTATTTGACATTACGTCGCATGAAACTATTGTGTGCATGATTTCTTAGTATTTTAGAGCCTTGTTCGATATGAGACTGTTCTGCCGACAGCCAGTGAAACAAACAGAGAATGCGTGGTTGTCACATAAACTTAAAATAAATGATCATATTTGGCAAGCAAAGTTTGACCCATCGTTTTATAGAATATGTCTTTTTATTAAGAAAAAAGAAAAAATTAATACAAGGATTTAACACATGTACTAAGATGGTTCAGTTATTCCATGAAACAAACTATACAAAAACAGAACTGTTCAAATGCTTTTCGATTTTTCTCTTTTCATTTATTATTTCCTTTCTTATTTTCATGCGTCAAGAACTGTTTAAAGACGACGACTATACTTAAATACCAATTCCTTGTCTGTTGAAGAGCCCTATACAAGTTAGATTTTGAACAAAGACATGTACAGAGCATACACAAGTAGGACGCTAAATCAGAACTGGTGTGTGAAGAAATAAGCTTAGCCAAGTGTTGAAAGCAGCCTAAAAGCAGTATGCTGTCATGATACAATTATAAAAATGAAGCATATTTTTTATAAAGTAACCCAAACGCAGACACCAAAGAAAAATCCTACCATTTTCAGCCAAATGATCATTACAGTGTGATAAAAAGCGGATATGTATCTTTTCATTAAATAAAAATAGAAATAATATTTTAGTCAGACTAGATCAGGCAAGCAAGGGGAGAGAGGTCATTTGGGCCGTACCTCCATCTTCCAGATTGTAATAATATGCACAATATATCTTTAACCCCTTCTTTATAGGCCAAAGAGCGTTTGGGGAATAGTAAAATGTAATATTGTATGTGTATTTCATGATGAATAAATCTTATCTTATATCGATTCCCGTAAAATATCATATATTTCCTACTTTTGTGGCCTGTATAAGAATCAATTCCAGCCCGCCGAAATAAACTCCTCCGTTACATTTGGAGTACATTTTTTTGTTCTTAAGGTTTTTACAGTGAAAGACATAATTATAAAAATCAAGATATTAAGATGGTCTGAGAAGCAACTTATTTTGCTTATAGGAAAAAAAATGTTCAAAAAAAATGTTATTACCTAATCACAGATGCTGCATCCTTCTGATGTAATCTCACTTCATTAACGATCAACGATAATGTTTCTTGCAATGATTTGCATCGAGCATCTTCGAATCCAAGGTATTTTACTAGCTCTCCGACTAAAATACTTATAAACGGATGAATATGAAAACCGGCAAGAGCAATGCTATTCAGTGCCTCAACAAAACTAGACGCGTTTTCGTGTAAAAATGACAAAGACTTCTGAGGGAAGCTTGTAAGGGTCGCTTGCTGATACTGGTAGAGAATTACCAACATCTTAAGACTGCTTACATTTCCTATGTCCTATAATTTAAGGTAAGGCAATCAGAAGATGAATAAGGGTATCTAAATTGAAAATAAAAAGTTACATTAGTAAATTCCTTTAAACAATTAGACTATTAAAGACCAAACACAAATTTCGTTATAAAAAAAGAAAAACAAGAGCTAAGAGCTCATATGGCACTTGTGACGAAGTCGGAAGAGCCAAGAGGTTTTATGGCATGAGCTGTTGCAAAATTCTAAGCATCAATAGACTGATTTAAAAGGAGAATCAGAGGCTTAGTGCCGGTCGGGATTTAAAATAATAGCTCTGAGACACGAGGTCCTTCAAAATATCAAAATTCCTTAAGATCCGATCACCCACTCGTAAGTTAAAAATACCTCATTTTTCTAATTTTTCCTCTCCCTTCAGCCCCCCCCTCCCAGATGGTCGAATCGGGGAGAACGACTTTATCAAGTCAATTTGTGCAGGCCCTGACACACCTACCAATTTTCATCGTCCTAGCACATCCAGAAGCACCAAACTCGCCAAAGCACGTCAATCAAGTATCTACGACATTTGCTTATTCTACCCACCAAGTTTCATCCCAATCTCTCAGCTCAAGCGTTTTCCAGTATTTCCAATTTCCCCTCCCACTCCCCCCAATACAACCAGATCTGGTCGGGATTTAAGATAAGAGTTCAGAGACATGAGTTCCTTCTAAGTATCAAATTTCATTAAGATCCGGTCACCCGTTCTAAAGATTAAAATACCTCAAATTTTCTAATTTTTCCAAATTAACACACCCCCCAACTCCCCCAAAGAGAGCGGATTCAGTCCCGTTCTGTCAATCACGCATCCAGGACTTGTGCTTATTCTTCCCACTAAGTACCATCCCGATCTCTCCGCTCTAAGCGTTTTCCAAGATCTTCCGTTTCTCCCTCCAACTCCCCCAATATCACCAGATACAGTTGGGATTTAAAACAAGAGCTCTGAGACACGAGGTCCTACTAAATATTAAATTTCATCAAGATCCGATCACCCATTCGTAAGTTACAAATATCTCATTTATTCCAATTTTTCCTCTCTCTCCAGCCCCCGAGACGGTCGAATCAGGGAAACGACTTTTATCAAGTCAATTTGTGCAGGTTCGTGACACGCCTACCAAGATACGGTTGGGATTTAAAACAAGAGCTCTGAGACACGAGGTCCTTCTAAATATCAAATTTCATCAATATCCGATCACCCATTCGTAAGTTAAAAATACCTCATTTATTTCAATTTTTCCTCTCCCTCCAGCCCCCCAGACGGTCGAATCAGGGAAACGACTTTTATCAAGTCAATTTGTGCAGGTTCCTGACACGTCTACCAAATTTCATCGTCCTAGCACGTCCAGAAGCACCGAACTCGCCAAAGCACGGGAAATCCCCCCCCCAACTCCCCCAGAGAGAGCGGATCCGTACCAATTATGTCAATCACGTATCCAGAACTTGTGCTTATTCTTCCCTTCAAGTTTCATCCCAATCTCTCCACTCTAAGCATTTTCCAAGATTTCCGGTTTCCAAGATTTCTGTTTCCCTGCTCCAACCACATATGTCCCCGGATCTAATTCGAATTGAAAATGGAGCTTTCTATATATCAAGGTTCATTAAGCTCGGAATAACCATTCGTAAGATAAAGATACTTCGATTTTCACGTTTTCCAAGATTTCTGGTTTCCCCCACCAACTCCACCCAATGTCACCGGATCACTGAAGCTCAATACCCTTCTAAATATCAAATTTCATTAAGATCTCCTTATCCGTTCGTAAGTTACAAATACCTCTTTTTTCTAATTTTTCCAAATTACACCCCCCCCCCAACTCCACTGAAGAGAGTAGATCCGGTCCGGTTATTTCATTCACGTATCTTGGACTTGTGCTTATTCTTTCCACCACGTTTGATCCTGATCTCTCCACTTTAAGGATTTTCCAAGATTTCCCCCCCCCCCACAACTCCCCCAATGACACTGGATCCGATCAGGATTTAAAATAAGAGATCTCAGTTACTGGGTCCTTCTAAACATGAAATTTAATTAAGATCCGATCACTCCTTCGTAAGTTAAAAATACCTCATTTTTTCCAATTTTTCAGAATTAACTCTCCCCCTAACTCCCCTAAAGAGAGCAAATCCGTTCCGGTTATATCAATCACGTATCTAGGACTTTAGGACTTTTGCTTATTTTTCCCACCAAGTTTCATCCCGATCCCTCCACTCTAAGCTTTTTCCAAGATTTTAGGTTTCCCCCTCAAACTCCCCCCAATGTCACCAGATGTGGTCGGGATTTAAAATAAGAGCTCTGAAATACGATATCTTTCTAAATATCAAATTTCATTAGGATCCGATAACCCATTCGTAAGTTAAAAATACCACATTTTTCTAATTTTTCCGAATTAACTAAATGCCATAAAAGAAAAACCAAAAGTACAAAACCGTTCGGCTTCGGCCTGTTTCTCGTTTTGCTTCCCTTGTTAGTAAAAGGAAGCTTGTTTGTACATATACACCTTGTTTCGGATCTTCAGGATGCACAAAAGTCAACATCAACGTCTAAGTCTAGTGCGTCTAAAAAAATTTACGAGCAATAAAAATCAAAAAACATTGTTTGTTATCATTTAGAACAAAATGCGAAATTTGTTACAAAACGCGAAAGAATTTTTTCAGCTGTTTCCGATTAAAGTCTTAATTTAAATATGTTTCATGAGGCTATTTTAATTGATCGTCTTCGATTATTTACTGTTGTTTCATCCCAAAAATAACTGACAATAAGAAAAGTCCTTCCTATCCCTTACAAGATAGAAAGCACTACAATTCTAGTTCCTTTTACTAATTAAGAACGTACAAGGGATTAAGAATTTTTTAAAGTTTTAAACTAAAATAATAACGAATACTGAACGAATAGTCATGATGATGGACTTCTGGAAAGTCCACTGCTTCCCCCCCCCCAAAAAAAATAGAAGAAATCTTTAAGTGATTCTACAGGATCCATAATTAACCATTTCCAGCATACTTGAACCATGACTCATATGACGAACCTTGGTTCCCCAAAAATGAGGACTTTGCATCCAATTAGGAAAAAAAACTTGTATTCTGCCTTCTAAAGAACAAGATAGCTGATGTAGCTAAACAACTTAATCGATAGTAATTAAGCAAATCAAGTGGTTTAATGAAAATATTCGTCATTAAAACAGATGTTTTTATTCCAAAAGATTCAGAGAGATTCTCCTAGAAATCACATGCATCTATCATTTTAATAAGTTTTGTCTACATAAAACTTGTATTTCTTTATTTTTGTTCCTTGTTCTTTGTTCTCTAATATGATTGGGAAGATTACAGTTTTTTCATATTACAATACATCTAGCACATTAGCTAGAGCTAACAACTGAACCACCGATAGCATCAAAGATAACTGACTTACATTAAATTTCTTTTTAATCTTTAAATGATATTAGCTTTTAAGCTATTACACTATTTACTTTGATTTCTCGCCACAATCATGCATATTAATTCAATTTTGGTTTTACCTGCACAACTATTAAAGCTTTGCATGATTCTTATAAAATTCCTTTCTTTCAAAAGCGATAGGACTTCTTCTGACACACTTTGAATAGACATGGATAGCAGCACAAATAAAGTCAGGTTGTGACAACGAAAAAAAACGAAATTCGTAACCAGGACCTAACCTGATTCTTCTTAATTTATATTTTTAAGTCGTTTTTTATTTATTCGTGGCATTTCTAGTCTTTATAATAACTACCTCTTCCAAAGAGATTTTGGTATCAGCTACTATGTAAGATTCCCTTTATTAATAATATATAGTACATACAGTGTTCATCATCAGCAGTAAAACTCTGCTGATTTTTTCTGCTGAGTTTTACTGCTGATGATGAACACTGTATATGTGTTCGAAATATCCAGTTAAATAATTTTATATTTCACTGTCAATAAAAAGGTATCATCCCTATTTTGAACTGTTTTACTTTCGTCATGGAAAGGCAGTGTGGTCTTCGAAGTTATCTATGTGAAAACGAAGGCTGTGATAATCCCAGAAATCAGGAAGACCCCGATTTTGTCCCTTTGTACAAATTAATTATATCTAGTAGAGCACCAGTCAGTCACTGAGTCTGAACTACCATCATGCTGACCTACTGCAAAAGCTGAATTGTAATCATTTATGGTGGTAAATCCCCAAGTCCTAATAAAATATGAGCAAAACAGCCGCTTTCACCGACTTTTTGTTACCTCCCAAAGAAACGTGTTGCCTCCTGAAAAAATTATCTACTTGGTTTTAGTGTCACATTAAAGTGTACACAAAGAAGTATTGGAAACTCATAGAGAAACAATTGAGGTTCGCGTCAGGGGAAAAAAAGACAATATAGCATAAAGATTCTATAGCAAAGTCAAATCTAAATAAAAATTTTAGATTTATCCATTTGATCTAACTACTAACATAAGGTAAGTTTCTTTCTTTCTTCACCTATGTACCACTCACCTCTGAGCCAGACTTTACCGCAGTTTACCAGACGAGGCGATAAACACTTTAATTGGATTTTTCCCACTGTGCTGCCAGGTTCAACTTGCCGAACACGTTTTCTCAAGAATCCTTTCAAGTCTCAAAGTTTAATTATTCGTCAATTTTTGTAGCAATGAAATATTTCATTTCTCTTGTCTGTTAATGGCAGAAAAATTTAAACCGAAAAAAAATTTAATCTGATAATTTTCTAGAATAGCTGAATTAGGTGGGTGAGGGAACAGCTCGGCTCAGATTTATGTAAAAAAAAAATATTACTTTTCAAAAATCACTGTCAAATTTAGAGCGCACAAAAACCGAATGATAAGTCGAGATATAGTAAAACACTTCCTAATCAGTATTTTATAAGGGTAAAAATAATGGCTAAAACAATAAGTATATGATGGTTGCAGCCATAGCTGCAACCTATTAAAGAACGACAGTTAAATCGCTTTTAGAATCCTATCTGTAGTATCCATACGCTTCCAATAGCATTTACAACAAACAACTTACTAAGTGTTATGATTTTTTTTTTTAGAAATCTAGATGACAGAACATACCAGGTGATAACTGAAAAACAAAGATTTGGACTGATAAAAAATAGCATAGTACTGATTAGAGAAACAGCTGACCTTTCATTTCGAAGCATCAAAAACCCTGAATTAATAAGATTTCAGGTCTTTATTTTCTCCTTTTTAATCCCATGTCTTATTGTGTTTTAAGCCCATTTTAGTTTCAAATTAAATAATCAGCGGACAAAATGTATTATTCGAAGATAGCAAAATCAGGCTCAGTTTTTCGACTTGTTCTTTCGGAAAGTGCACAAGACATAGAGACCGCCATCAAATACCGCAGATTCCTATATAACCGAAACCTGAAACGATGTAAAACTAACCAGAATAAAAACCGATAATAGAGAACTCTAGAATATTTTTTTCCATTTTTTTCCCTATGGTCAGAACTGGAAAACTGAATCCCAATAGAAACGATAAACCTGAAAATGTTCATTAAACTGCTGTAGTTCTGACTTCATTGAAAGGGGGGAAGAAAATGAAAAGAATTGAATCTCTCTTTTGCAGGAAAACTTATAAACTACACCTAACAGAACAGCCTCTACAACTTCGTAAACTTGGTTATAACGATAACATCTCTTTGCTTTCTTAAGTCCACCAAGGCTTAATAGTTACAAAGGTCCTAGCAAAACTTGATGTTTTCTACATCTCCGCCAAGCAAGTTGGAGCAGAGATGGCTGCAAATGGCACAAACATAAATTTAGGACATTCCCATGAAAATATACAAAAAAGATGAATAGTTTAGGACTTTACTCTTTTTCGGCTAATCAGAGAATAGAGGAAAGCAAAATGAAGGGAAAAAGCAATTCAATTTAATTGAACAGTCAAGCGTAGGCAACTCTTTAGCTTACCTCTGAGAGTCGTAGAACAAGCATTTCAAGCACAGCTGTACTTAATATAGCTTTTCTAGCCAATTGACCCAAAATCATTAGTGCTCCAGCGCGAGATTGTGCATCTGTACGACTAGAAATACGAGGCGCAATTGCGTTCACTATTGTACTCGTCTGTACCTCACTGAAAACAGGAGTATTTTCCAAGGAGCCCATGACGGTTGACGTGACAAAAGATATAATACTTTGAACAGCTTCTGGTTTATGCTCATGAGCCTATGAAAAGAAAAATGAATAAGTAAGCTATACATGTAACAAATATGTTTGGACATTGTTGCACCTCATGAAGTGTTTATAATTTTGGCTGGAGGAGAGTTGAGTGGATGGGACTTAAAGAGTACGGGGTTGAATGGATGTGGAGTAATACAGTAGGGAATTGGGGGCCGGGGTTGCGCAGTCATAGTTCAATAGCATTTTCGTTAGGTATTTTAAAGAGCATTTGAAAACAAGATTAAAATACTACTTTTTCTACGTTTTAGTTTCAGAAAACTGATTTGTGGTTATCCATGAATATCATAATGAGTGTCTAAATTTCCTTTTTGAGTAGCACGTTCATTTTTATATATATATATTAGAGGAAGCAAGAATGGAAAGGAATTGCTTTAAATGAAATATTTGCATTACTTCATTTGATTAGTAGCTGTTTGACGTTGTAACAATGATTACTACGTTCCCTCCTAATAAATAACATCTATAAAACCGCCACAGCACAAACACCCTGAGGCTAATACAATTGCACAAGCTCTTCCTCCTCTCTTCTCAAAACTCTGTGGTAGCACAGTGGATTGTTTCTCTGTTTGGCAATATGGAGCCCGGGACTCGATTCCAGTTGGTGAGAGATTAAGCCACATGCTTGTTGTCTGTTCCTGTAAAAAGAGCCAGCAGCTGAAACGTCGATTTGATGCCCTCTACGCAATCAGCAACTCTGGAGAACCATTATCTTATCCTTTTTAGCCTGTCAACAATTCATTCGATGGTCTCCAACTTTATGTTTAATTCCACGTGGAATGGGCTAGCAGAAACGTATTTTTGGAAGCCTGTCATTCGTAAAACGCTCTATCTATTATTGGCTTTCGTTCCGGAGACAGATAGACCTAGACACATTTACATACAGCTTCTTGGTTCATCTGTAGACGCTGAAACGAAACATCTTAACAACAGCCAACTTACCTGCTGAAACGGTGGATAATCTCATACTTGTGTAGTCACAGATATAATACAAGATTGTAGCATCTCGTACAAACTTCAGCATTTAGCTGAATAGATAACGCAGGATTAGAAGAGTTTCAACACCCCTGTGTTTCCCATTTTCACTGGAAAAACTGTAAGAGTAGTTTGGTGAATTATGTAACTATGCTTTTTTCTTTTCTTTATAGAAGGTTTAATTTCAGATCAGATGCAGCAATCTTCTTAAGTTCATGAAAACATAAGAAATAAAGAGAAATAATTTTTCAAAGACAACTGTGCATTTTAGTGACAAGCACTCTAAATTATGATGCATGGACACTTAAAAAACCAAGAATTCCCAGTTTTATTCTTAATTAAGGATTCAAGTGTGATTTATCCAGCTTTCGCACCTCAACAACCAATCCTACAGATTGGCCATTAAACATTAAGTCTTCCTTGCCAATATTTTTAAATTAACGAAGTCAGCATAAAACAAGAGCTAATAGCCAAGAGCTCATATGGTATGAGCTCTAACACAATTATAAGAATCAATATATTGGTTTAAAAGAAAAATCAGAGGCTTAATGCCGGTCAGGATTTAAAATAAGAGCTCTGAGTCACGATGCCCTTCTAAATATCAAAATTCATTCAGATCCGATAACCCACTCGTAAGTTATAAATACCTCATTTTTTCTAATTTTTCCTCTCCCTTTAGCCCCCCAGATGGTCAAATCTGGGAAAACGACTTTATCAGGTCAATTTATGCAGCTCCCTGACACGCCTACCAATTTTCATCGTCCTAGCACGTCCAGAAGCACCAAACTTGCCAAATCACTGAACCCCCCCCCCAACTCCACCAAAAAGAGCAGATCCGGCCCGGTTATGTCAGTCACGTATCTCAGACAGGTTTTTATTCTTCCCGTCCAGTTTCATCCTGATCTCTCCGTTTTAAGTATTTTCTAAGATTTCCGGCCCCCCCCCCAACTGCCCTCCCCCTAATGACGCTGGATCCGGTTGAGATTTAAAATAAGAGATCTGAGTTACGGGGTCCTTCTAAATATGCAGTTTCATGAAGATCCGATCACTCTTTTGCAAGTTAAAAATACGTCATTTTTTCTAATTTTTCAGAATTAACCCCCCTCCCCCGATCGAGCGGATCCGTTCCAATAATGTAAATCACGTATCTAAGACTTCTGCTTATTTTTCCACCAAGTTTTATCCCGATCCCACCAATCTAAGCGTTTTCCATGATTTTAGGTTCTCCTACCCCAAACTCCCCCCAATGTCACTAGATCCGGTCGGGATTCAAAATAAGAGCTTTGAGACACAATATCCTTCTAAACGTCAAATTTCATTGAGATCCGATAACCCGTTCGTAAGTTAAAAATAGCTCATTTTTTTCTAATTTTTCAGAATTAGTCAAATCGGGAAAACGACTATTTCTAATTTAATCTGGTCCGGTCCCTGATACGCCTGCCAAATTTCATCGTCCTAGCTTACCTGGAAGTGCCTGAAGAAGCAAAACCGGGACCGACAGACCGACAGAATTTGTGATTGCTATATGTCACTTGGTTAATACCAAGTGCCATAAAAAAGGCTAAAACTGTACATTAACCAAGAAAAATGTCTAGGTGGCCATTTTTGCCATTTCTTGGCAGAAAATGGGAAGAAAAACATGCCCATTTTCAGAAATACGCCCATTTCGGCGTAAAAAGTGTTATTTTTGTTCAACTCTTTGGGCAAAGTGGCGAAACAATTTCAATTCCTCTAAGATATATTTTATCTGAATAGTGAAAACTTACTTACTAGATAAAAAGATCGGCGCTTGATCTCAGCTTGTTTTTGCAGCGAGTCAGTCTGCAGCATAGACTTAGACCGTGTTTGCATATAGTTAGGAGTTAGCTATACAAAATCAGGACCAGGCTCGCTTTCAAAACAAAAGGCAAAACTGAACTTGTTTAAGCATAAAAGAAAGTCTACAGCTTGGTTGAAGCTTGCTTGTGCATTGCGTCCTATACCGTCCAGCAGCAACTCGCCAGAAATCCTTAATTTGAACTTAGCTCGCGTTTCCTTAAAAGTAGGACTTATCTCGTTTTTCGGTCCAGAGGTTGGGCTGTTAATTTTTACGCCAAGTTTAGAGCTTTGTTTGTACACACAACCTGAACTTAGCTTGTTTTCGCACCTAGCTAAGACTATCCTTTCAGCACCACATTACTCGTGCTTGCAAAAATGAAAAGGACTCAGCTGGCGTTTACACTAAATTGTTAAAAACTGCATTTTATTTTAAATATTATATTTTGTTAATAATAAAGGGAAACAGATATAGCAAAAACCTTTCAATGAGCCTGTAAACATCTCTCTAGAATTTTCTGGGGCCAACTAACGGCAACTATAAAAAGAAGCAGCAGGAGAACGATAAATAAAGAAACCACATCGTTACTTCCCATGCGAAAAAATGATTTTCCTTGTTCCTCAAAATTGTAATTCTCACAAATGAGGTTTTCGCCAGTTCATTCTCACAAATGAGGTTGATCCGGTACCATTTTTTGGGATTTGGGCTTTTTTTTTAATTTTATCATAAACATTAATCAAAATAATAGTTATCATTTCTGAATCAGATTCAGATGGGAATATCCCTCACTTCACGGTTTTTTTTTGTTTTTTTTTATTAAGCACATTTTGAATTTTTGTTTCAATGGACTAGACTTGTTCTTTACAAAGTGGCCTGTAAGGGGGCACAGTCACGACTTGGCTGGTTTTTGCATCGATCAAGGACTTAGCTCATTATTGCACCAAGTCAGTCCGTAGCTTGGACATTGGTAGTTTTGCCCTAATTACCCCTAATCAATGATTAAGTTTAATTATAGCTTCGACTGTTTTGGTTTGAGTGAATCTGCAGCTTGGATTTGGCTTGGTTTTACACTGACACTCAAAATCCTTGCAAGACCCAAGTTTAAACAACATGTAGCACGCCCTCTTTTTATATTATATATATCTATGAAGATTAAGTCATATGCACAGTTAGGTGTCTTTATCCAGTCACTTCCCATCAGGATCTGTATTTTTTTTTTTTTTCCTTTTTACCTGTCCATTCTGTAATAAGTGGGGAGAAGATAAAAAAAAAGATCGACGCTTGATCTCAGCTGCGATCAGCTAGAGACCACTTGTGCTAATCTTCACAGAAATCTCATTAAACTTTCATATCAAAAATTGCTGCCAAACTCCTCCAGGAGATAATTACTGCATTAAACATGATGTCTCTTGATACATACCATGTTATCTTATTTTTCCTTCTTGTGACAACTTTGAGTAAACTTAGGACAGAGGTTCCTCACTATAAACAAAACCCAATATAACTTATTACTTACCTTGAGAATATTTTTCCAGATACTCAGGATGAACTTGAGGAACCCCATGTCAGATGCCACTCTGGTGCAAATCATAGATTTAGCCAAAAATGTTCCATTCTTTTGAGTACCATATAGCCAATGATATTTGTGGGTTGGTTCTTTAAAGCTCAAAAGTTGCAAAGCTCGTACAAAAATCTTTGAGTCATGGTGAGGAAGAATACAACCCAAAAAGGAATCAGGTTCAAACTCGTGAACTCTATATCTGGAAACATATATCAATTGTAAGATGTTTTTGACAACAAGGAACGAAATAAGAAATTTGAAAGAGCTATACCTCTTTCAAAGAAAATAATCTCATTGCTATACATTTACACAGGGTGGGTGGAAAAACGATATTCAAAACCCTTCCCCCAAGCTTGGAGAAACCTGGGGCAAGTAAACTGGTAGGGTGTGCGAAAGCACGAGATGGCTAGCCCCCAGCTCCCGTTGCACTTTCTGACTGAAGGGTCATGACACGGAGTTCAACAACGTCCGACATCGATTTGGACAAATTTGACTCTTTCCTACTATCTTTTCCCGTCCAAATTGGAAACAAAATAATCTACTCATATTAACAATAGGAAGGAAACCGAACAAACAAAAGAGGTGAGAAAAACGTCGGTTACGACCTATAACAAAAGCAGCAATGATGAAAAAACATATTTTACTTGTTAAAAACCTGCTAATACAACTCATACTGCTTAGAACTTGTTTACACTGTATTTTTTCAAGATTATATGATTAAAGTAGAGAATAACACAGAAATCCACCATAATATTACTTTTAGTATCTTACCTCTTCTTTTTTGCAACTATATAAAATCTAAAGGTGAAACAAAATAAGAACTAGTAAAAGAACGAAAGACAATACATCATTTATAAGCTAAATGAAGAAGACAAGTTGAAACCGTCCATAGCTCGTTGGCTAAATAAAATACATCTCTTCAAATTAAAACACATTGCAAATTTACATGCTCTGGCCCAACAAAAGACACTATTATATTAGCCTGGGTTGCTGGCTTGGCATGAATCGTAGGATTATAGCCTAGAAAGTCTCTGACAATATAATTGAAAATTTTCAATGCAAATATTTACACGAGTTCAATATTCAGACAAAAATAATAAGCTGTTGTCAACTTCCTGGCCTAAGTTAGGAGCTGCATTGTGAAAACATACTAATTCTATATTTAAGATTCAATTCTTAACCAAAATAGCTTTTCTTTAGTAAATTATTAGAATTACTGCCATCTATGAGACAACAGAAAGACTCAAATGATCCAGAAATACAACTGGTATTTCTGATGCAATAAAAGCAAGAATTTCCTAACATATGTTGACCACTTTTCAAGAATTTAACTATGACCAATGCTTTAGGGCTCTAGCACATAAAAGCTTTAACTCTAAGGAGCATAAATACCCCCGAAAGTCAAGTGATCTTAAACAAAATTACACAATCAGATTCAGCATATCCAAAAACCCTGTTAATGAGAATTCAAACACCAATTTACAAAAAGATGGAATTGTGTATATTCTGCCCAAAGGAAGATCAGAGATGCGTGTTTATTTGTTGCTTTTTATTTGTTTTTATTTTCCTAGCAGTAATCATATCAAACTAATGGAGATCGAAAGAGGGCTCATTCAAATAGAAATGAAATTAGTGCCCTTTTTAGGTGAACAAAAAGATGGAGGGACGCCCTTCCGTTCCCCCTTTACCTTAAGGAAATCAAATCAAAATTTTAAGACAGCCATTCAATTCAGCATAGTTGAAACATCCAATAGCCATACCCTTGGAGATGACAAGACCCCACACAGGCAATGGGAAAAGGGCTGTAAGGTATGGAATTTGCCCTCTGTTCACCTTTGGATTTGTATTGGGAAATGTACGAAAACGGTTTGGGAGGAATTTTCCACAAGGTTCGGGAAGATTAGGTAATTATCAGGCTTGATTTGAAAAACAGTTAGAAAATAAATGAAAAAAAAAATACTGAAAGTAATGAGCAACATTAAAACTTGAAACAAACAGTATTTTTTTTTCGTAAATGAGGGGGACTGCCCCTTCCTCGACACCTGCAATTTATCCTAAAGTTTGAATTGTTTTCACAATTTTTAAAGACAGATTGCTCAAACACAAGGGCCATTAAAGTCGAGTGAGAAGTATTTTTAAAGAACTTGAAGACTTTAGTGTAAAGAGTGAAATTTAGGAAGGAGCAGTCCCCGTCATATAAGGGATAGCTTCTTTTCGTTTTAAGTTTTAATGTTGCTCCTTACTTTCAGATGAAAAAATTTGTTTTTTACTTAATAAACTAAAAAGAGCAATTGATCAAGTCATCCATAATATTAGCTAACCAGATGTTGTGGCTAATTTTTTTGAAGAACCAACAAAAAAGCCAGGTTTAATTGAAGGTCCTTGGTATGTCAATACCAAAAAGGAAATGCTGGATCAGACAAAGAACTATCAATTTAGCCGACAAATGTCGAGCGTCTTGCTCTAAAACGAAACATAAGAAGCAAAAACCCGAAGTTAAGAAATCTTCCAGAATAAATAGGCAAAACTACTGAACAGAAATGGCAGATTCCATGGAAACAGCATCTAAGGCACGTGGTACCCGTTAGCACTACCATTTGCTGAGACAGGTCAATGGAAGGAAGCAACAAATCCCTGAAATCATTCGCCTGAAGGACGGGCAGATCATAATGGTCCGGTCTGCGAGAATACCAAGATGGAAGGAACATTTTCAAGAACTCTTGAATTCGTCAAATCATCCACAGATTATCCCGAGTCCTTCTCCAGCGGTCCCTCGAGCACCTTATGAAGTTTGTCCCGAACAACCCCCCACCCAACCGATTCCGATGAAACAAAAAAAGGCCATTCGTTCATTGAAAAATCACAAGTCTCTTGGTGAAGACGGTCTGCCTCCTGGAGTAAATAAAGCTGCTGATGAGATTGTCGCTGCTCAACTCAAACCACTGTTTGACCAAACTTGGACTGAAAAGAATTACTCGAAGGACTGGAAAGTTTCAATCCTTCTTCCTCTCTTCAAAAAGGGTGACAAGTCATATTGTAAGAACTACCGTCAAGTTGCTCTCGCCGATACCGCTGCAAAGTGGTTTGCCATTCTTCTCTTCAATAGATTTAAAGAGGCACGAGAAGAGAAAACGTGGAAAGAACAAGCCGGTAGTCGAATCGGGGGTTATTGTACCGAGCAAATTTTTATCCGTAGACTGCTTTTACAGCAGTGCCATAGATATGGTTTGCCGACGATCCTTATCTTCATTGATTTCGTAGCAACGATTTCGTAGCAGTTTGATTTAGTTGAGTGAGACATTCTCTAGCGTATCCTAGAAGAGAATGAAACATTTTAGGAGCTTTTGAAAGCATATTATGAAGGCACGCAGATGAGGGTACGAGCTAATGGTGAAGAGTTTGAAAATGTTGCAGTAGACTCAGTAGTAAAACAAGGCGACGTAATATTCCCCATCCTGTTCAATTATGTAATTGACTCGATTATAATGACAGTTTTCAGCACACACGAGGGAGTAGCAGTCGGAAAAGATCTTGAGGTCACTGACTTAGACTATGCTGATAATTTTGTCCTTCCCGAGGATGATCTACAGAAAGCCCACAAGATGATGGACAAAGTTGCATACTACTCGGTAACGGTCGGATTGAAAATTAATCCAACAAAGACCAAAGTGTTGTGCACCAATTCCCAAAGTCCCCCATCTATATCCCTAGAGGGCAATTACATTCAGCAAGATTTGTCTACCTCGCATCCCTTGTGAATTCGGAGGAGGGATCTGGTCAAGAAATTGAAAGGCGTATTCGCCTCGCCTCTGCCAGCTTTTCTCTGCTCAATAAATCCCTATGGAAGTGTCAAAGCACAAGCCTCAATTCGAAAATTAGAGTCTACGAGGCGATCGTCAGAAGTACTCTCCTATATGGGTGCGAGACACAGGTTTCACAGCTCAAAGTAGTAGTAAGTTCGATATCTTTGATCACCAATGTCTTCGTCGTATTCTACCTGTCAAACGCCATGAACGAGTATCCAACAAGGAAATCCATGAGAGCTGCAAACAGCAGTACCCAGTCTCGGAAATTGTAAAAAGACAAAGGCTCGTGCGACTGGGCCATTGCCTATGTCGTGAAGACTACCGATGCGCTCAAAGTCCACTATTAAAGCACGGCTGCTTGAAAATTGGAAACGTCAACCTGGATGCCAGAAGAAAGATTGGTGGTCAGTGAGGAAAACAACATAGAGCCGCTTGGAGGCTTCCGCCTCTTTGGTCGGCTCTGAAACAGTGATTGGTTGCACCACGTCGAAGCCATTGCACACAGCCATGCCTCATAGAAAACTTCAGTTGGAGAAATTGTGGGTGCCAGGCAAGGCGGAGCAGCGTCTAGTTCCCGTCAAAAGTAAAGTGAAAACAAGTTCTTTAAACTTTAAAATCTGTCTTTTAATATATACTTTTTCAAACTATAATTGGAGTACAAGGGGGAAGACTTCCCAGTTCACATATCTAGTAATTTCTGGTCGTTTTAAGTATAAGTTTAATACAACTTTTATTTTGGTACATTATAGGTTCATTATTGGTTTAATTTTTTTGGCTGAATTTACGCAAAAAGCAAATTTATGAATGTATACTTTTTTTAGTTGCCTTGTAAGCAACCGTAAATGAGCAAAATCTTTTAATATTTCTTGAAGTTTACATTTTGGGACACGTTTAGCCCAAGACGTATTTAAACATTCCTATTGTAACTGTATTTTCACAGTCATAAAATAGACTACAGACTAAATTCTAATTCAATTCCTTACCAATCCAAGTATCACTCTATTGTCTTTGAATGGTCATTATAAGAAAATTGATGGGTGTCGAAATATTATAAATTCCACCCTCCTTTCAAATTAAATTATAATCACAGTTTACAGCTATTGGCATAAAACTTGAAAAATAATCAAAATCATCATTAAGATCAAGGAAAAACAATGGATTATAAAGTATTTTTAAGACCTTCTAATTTCAACATAAGATACTAGATAACATGGTTAATTAGAATTATATAAATTGAAACTTAAACTAGTTTAAGTTTAAATTCTTTTTCTGTATGGCTACCAGCAGCCATAGCAGCTCCTCTTCAAACGAAGGGGACAAACGAATTATCAGATAGATCGTGCACAAAACACTTAAATACACAAATTAAATTGGCTGGTAATTTTCATGCTGCAATAATTTTGTTATAATGTATTCAAAAATACCAAGATGAAAGTGGTAGTCCATCATTTATTCCATATTTCTTCATATCCATGTCAAAGTCCTCCATATCTCTTTACCAAAACTGTATAGTAAACAAGAAAATACTATATGATATAGAATATGTGTATTGTCCAGGTGAATATGCATCAGAAAAAATGGTATTTTTCCCAAGTATTGAAAATTCTTTACTTTAGCAAAAACAATCCTTATTCTAAGCTTAATGTTCCTATTTCTCATAACATCGAAAAAAAAAAAAAAAAAAAAACAACAACAAAAACAACAACCAAGATGATAAAGGCTTGTATGTTATGAAGCAAGGGTAGGGGCAAGATTAGGATTATATGGCTTTGGAAGGGGGGGGTGATATCCTAAAAGACATAGATACTGGACTTTTCACTATGCTGAACAAAATTGCTATCTCAAAATTTTGATTGGATGTTTCAGCGGAATTCACGGTCATGGGAGGGGGGCTGGTTGGCCTCCAATCACTTTTGACTCTTAAAAAGGGCACTAGAATTTTCAATTTCCAATCCAATCAATTTTCAAAGATACTACTGATACGTCCTTTCGACAATCTGTAAACATACTGGCCAACTATTTTCTAATTTAGTTCAACTTTCCTCTCATAAATTTCTCTTATTTTCACTTCAATGTCCTCAACCTTGGTAATAATCGCTACAGAAGCAGCAGTTGTAATGGTAATAGTAGTAGTAGTGGTGGGGGTGTGCAAATACTGCCTTTTGGTCAATTGATCTTCCCCTTTAAGCATTCCTTGAAAGTCCCAAATTTAATACACTAATCGATACTGGAGATACTCTCTTTTGACAATCTTCATGCACTAGTGTCTCTTGACTTAATTGAAATTTCTCTTCTATATTCTCTCAAATTTCCACCTTCATACCCTTAGTCCTAGTGGCACTAGTATTATAGTCGTAGCAGCAGTAGTAGGAGCAGTAGTCGCAGTAGTAGTGTGCACATGCTGCCTTTTGAACAGTTGAACATCCCATAATTATGCTTTGAAAGTTTCAGCTTGATACAGTAAGCTTTTTCAAAGATATCGCTGGTACACCCTTTTGACAATATATATGCACACAGCACGTTTTGATTTGGTCCAACTTCCCCCTAAATTTTTCCTCGAATTTTCAATTCAATGCCTACAGCCTTGATAGTACTCGCTCAAGAAGCAGTAATTGTGGAGGTAGTGTTTTGATTTAGTTCATCACTCTCATCAATATTCTCTGAAACGTTCACCTGAAGGCCTTTTGTCTTTTTGAATACTAAAAATCAAACATGTTTTCTCAATATCAAATACTATATGTAGACAAGAGGCGAATTGCATAGCTTACAGTTCGTGCCCTGAGGGCTGTGAGGGGTGGATAGTCTAAAAGACAGAGTTACTGGACTTTTCAACTATGCTGAACCAAACAACTATCTCAAAATTTTGATTGGAAGTATTTCAAATCGAATAAACCATCTTCAAAGTTTAAACAACCACCCCTTCCCTAAAAACCTTGTATGTAAACGAAAGTCAACTTAAATACAGCCCTTACCCTGGGGGCTGTGGGGCGTTTTATCAACCCAGGAGGCATAATCATTTGACCTTTGGACTCTTTTTAACAAAATAACTATCTTGAAATTTTGATAGGATGCATTTGGGGAAAAGAGAGCATGAGGAAGAAAGGAGGCTAGTTGCCCTCTGATCACTTTTGACTCTTAAAAAGGACACTAAAACCTCCAATGTCTAATCGAATGAGCCCCCTCTGAAGTTTCTACAGCCACCCATTCCTTTAACACCTCACATGCCCTGGGGCATTACTCATAAACCTTGCCCCTGGGCTCTGGGGAGTTGTGGACAACCCTGGAAGCATTTTTATATGATCTTTAGACTATTTTGAATCTCAAAATTTCAATCAGATGCATCTAGAGAAAACAGAGCATGGGGGTGGGGCTAGTTGCCCTCCAATAACTTTTGACTCATAAAAGGGGAACTAGAACTTTATATTTCCAATCAAATGAGCCTCTTCCAAAGTTTTTACAACAATCCCTTCCAAAAAAAACCTTATATGTCTACAGGGAGTAACTTACAAGCCTCAAGCTCAGGGGGTGGGTGTCAACCATAGAACCCTTGCTAAATTATTTTTGGAATATTTTGAACAAAATAGTTATCACAAAATTTTGATTGGATAGATTTGAGGAAAAGAAGGGATGGGGGCTAGTTGCCTTCCTACCACTTTTGACTCTTAAAAAGGGCACTAGAACTTCTGATTCCCAATCATATCAGCTCCTTCCGAAGTTTATATGACCACCCTTCCATAAAAACCTTACATGTTAATACTGGGCAACTAAAATAACTTTTAGCTCTTGCCCTGAAGGCTGTGGGGGGTTGACATCACCAATAAACACAATTTTTGGACCTTTTAACTATGCTGAATAAAATAGGTATTTAAAAATTTTGATTGGATGTGTTTGGGGAAATTATGGGTATGGGGGAGGGCTGGTTGCCCTCTAATCACTTTTGACACACAAGAACTTGAACTTTCAATTTCCAATTCATTGAGGTCATTCCGAAGTTTCTACAACACATTCTTCTATACAAAGTGCCTTGGTCAGAAAAAAAAATAATACATCACTTTGCTCTTTACTTAGGCAGCACCATTGCGCCACCTATGATAACTAGTTTAGATTGGCGAATATGGAATTCAACCTTCTTACAGCTAGGATTATAAAGTACTTGTCAGTTGAATTTTGTCAACTATCTTACAATGTGAAAGTTCAAAAAAAATCTTTTATAGACTTTTTAAGCTTCTAAAAAGAAAAGTATTTTTGTTGCTAACTAATTCTTAAAGCATCACATTCCAGGTGCGAAAAGAAGTGTCTATTAATGATGATATCAAACATGAAATGAAATAGCAGGAAATTTGGAGTTATTTACATAATCCTATTATTGACTTTGTTGCAATTAAAAAGTAAACATTAGCTAAAATTTGATATTTGGACTGTTACAAAGACATCAATATGGGTGCCCAGCATAATTCTGCAGTTTAGTTATTTATAAAGCATAAAATTATAAAAATGAAGATTGCTTTGGAAAAATGGCAACCTAATCTCTGGGACTTTATCACATAAGACCAATTAAGTTGAAAAAAAGTATAACAAAATTAAGAAAGTTAAAAAAAAGAATCTAGCTCTTACCTAAAAACAAGCCATTCAAGTGCTTCTTGAGCTGACAGAAGGTGCATGTAAGGTGAAACTAGGCTTAAAAAGTCTCCGAGAATTTTGGAAACATTTCTATTGGTTTCTTTTGTTTCAACAAGTCTTTGAAATTTCTTTGATTCAACTGAGAATAATGATGTTTCATACCCAGAAAATTTTGTGTCTATCTTGGTTAGTTGTTGGAGACCTTTGACTCCTGAAATAAATTAAGAAGTTCAGTTAAGCAATAAAATAAGCAGTCATTAGATTAAAGAGTCTACTAACAAAATATAATGGTTAATTATCACATAACGTGTATGGACATAGTTTAAAAATTTAGGGAGGTGAAGATATCCTGTTATTAAATCAGAGATATACAAAGATTTTCAGTATATACAATTTAGGGACTACATCCGAATAACCTTCATTTTTGCCATGTGTTTGACTTCCCAGATCTGGTATTTATAAATTTCTGAGGTTATTGATTCAAATCTGACTCTAATATAGGAATATAGAAGTTGAAAACGAGACATTGTTATTTTGATATAACTCTAACATTTTCTCAAATTTGACTTTTTTTTCCATAATTTATCAATAATTATTAATATAGCTAAGCAGTAAACATTGCTGTGTTGCGAGAGCAATACTTTGGTTTTGTCCCGGGTTTTTTTTTGTTTTTTTTCTATGCCGCCGATCTCAGCTTATTCCTGGAAACTGGTAAGGGTCTAACCTTTGCGGTTTTTACGGAAAGTGTGGACCTCAGGCCGGATGGATGAATATGACATTACATTTTGGAAAGCTCCGCAGAACTCTTGCCTGGGGCCAAAAAGGATGGTTTTTGCTTGTCCACGAGCCAGAGCCTATGGTGTGCGAAGTGAAGTGGAGTTTTATAGCCTATGTCAGAGAGGAGTATCTGAAGTTGTGCAGCCAAGCTTTCGTGTCATCAAAGCATGTTTCTGCTTTCGAGTGGAAAGCTCCGTTCTAGCAGGCAAGCAGGCAGGCACCACTTTCAAATTGAAGATGGACTAAAATCTATAAGTGTTAAATATATGCGGCAGTTACCCGGCCCCACAGCCAATATATCTTCTTTGAGTGATAAATAGAAAAATTTACAGTAGCAAAAATGTGGCATTTTCCCACGGGTCCAAAAGTGCTGCCGTGATTTCGGCTGGGTTTATCATTTGTTTTTTCGGACTTGGGATTGAGGTAGAGAAATGTTATCAGATGTACCTCTTAAACTTTAAAAGTTCTGTCATTGCTAAAGAAATTGGAGCTTATCCTTTGCTCCTTTCTAAGTGGTGACGTTAGAAAGTTGGCCTACGGCAAAAAAAAATCAACTTTTGAACTAAGACAGATAGAATTTTTTTTTTCGACGGCAATCGATAGCTCTTGATGATCTGATCAAAGTATATGTCATCCATTTTTTGGGAAAAAAATTCCTTCATAGTTTGAAAGTTTCAAGGGGTTGACAACTTCAGCGTTTAACCGATAGCAAAGAAACAAAACTAAAGTGTTGCTCTCGCAACACTTTATTCGGCGAAGCCGGACAAAAGTTGCCGCAATACTTCACGTTGCTCTGTAAACGTAGGTCTAGTTGCTATTAACATATAGAAATAATTGTGTAAAACTAATTCAATAAATATTATGTGTATCCAGATTGTTAAAAGGGCACCCCAGTAATAGCTAGGGGAATTTATGGTTAAGCCCTCAAAATCATGCAGACTTTCAACCTATATATTAGAATGTTTTTCCTAGGACTCACCAATCCAAAGCATTATATGATATCTATGGTTAAAAATTGTTACAAAACTTCATCCAACACAAAAATTGTAAGCCAAAATCTGGGTTCTTATAGAGAAAAACTGAAGATTTAAAATTTTCTTTTCTTGACCAATTAGAAACACTATGTCAATTAAAAAAAAATTATTTGAGAAAAATTTCTCCACAAAGGAAGTTTTTCAAAGAAAAGAGCTACATTAAATGAGAGAGGAATAAATACAGTCAAATAATTTTTGAGGTGTAAAACTAGCATAAACCACTATTAATAAATAAATGAAACCAGAAACAAACAAAAATAACAATAAACAACCAAGTCAAACTCAAAACAAGCAGAAAGTAACAAGAGTAAGGCTAATGCCTCCCATATCTTCTAAAGGCCAGAACATATTCTGTAATATAGTGGAAAATACATATTAAATGTTTTCTCTCTTTTTTTCAGCAAATCCAAAATTACTGACACTTTCAGAAAAGGAATATCAGTACCTTCATTAAACATTCATTTGAATTCATTTGTTTTTTTTTCAGCAATCTTGGTTATGATAGTGATTTATTCTTTATAATATGAGAAATATAAACATGTAGCTTGAAATAAGAGTTCTTTGACCCTGTTGCAAACAGAAAGCTTTATGGGAAATGGTAGGCATATCCTGCTTTCTTGGGCGATAATGAGAGAAAGGTTGAGATGGTTAGGATATATTCTGTGGATGAAGGTTGAGAGATTGCCAAAGATCATCCACTTCAACCAACCATCAAGGTAAAAAAACGTAAAAAACAGTAGGTTGTCACCAAATGGGGTGGGAAGAGCAGGTAAGAAGGGATCTAAAGGAAGCCGGGGCTTTGTAATAGAGTGTAAAGAGGAATATTTTGAATAGATTGAAATGGAGAATGAGTGTACAGACGTGTGGTAGCCTCAGGTGGCTTGGTGCTATTAGTCATAGTAGTAAAAATAAAATGAACAATAAGAAACTGTTATTGCAAGGTATCAGTTTAGTTGTTTGTCCACTCAGAAGGAAACAGTATTAAATTCTGAAAACAGCTTTAAAAATTAAAAATACTTGTTGATATCATTTCTAAAAGGTATTCACTGTAGTTTACCTCTACCCCCCTAATGGTCAAACATACAGCCAAATTTGCATGTTCTTCATGAGTTTTATCATCACATTATATGGTCAATGTTGCTTGTTTGCAATTGAATCTATTTCAGGAAAAGTCACATATAGAAAATCCAATCAGAATATTTGACTTGCACTATATATTTGACCATTAGGGGTAAGTGGGGGGTAAATTAAAACTAAATACTTTTAGGAATGATATCCATATTTTAGAATTTTTCCAAGTTCTTTTCTGAATTTTATAGTGTTTTCCTTTGGAGAGGCAAATCAGTAAATAGTACTAATAGCAATATTACTATAATATTATGTTAAGCTAGCCTTAAGCATAATTAATAATATTACTATGAATTCCACTTTCTTGGTTGTACATTGGATATTTCAGTGATTATACCTGCATCAACAATTGTATTTTAAGTAACCAAAAAAGGTTTTGTTGACCAATATTGTTGGTAAAAACAACCCATAAATAAAATTGTTGTTAACCAGACTTGTTGGTCAAATTTAAGTGGGAAATTCCAAGGATGGATATCCTAGAGGAAATTTTATTTTGCTTTTATAATTTTAAAAGAAAAAAAAAGTTAACATGACATAGAGATTGTTGTATTTATTGTTAACTTGATCATTTACCTAATTTAAGACAAGAGAAGATTCTTTTTTTTAAATCACCTGCCCCATTTCCCTCCAAAGGACACTAGAAGAAATGTTGTTGCATTTAATTGAAACTTCAAGAATTTGATCAGACCGTAAAAAAGTGTATAAACAGTGACAATTCTTGGATTTAACATGTGCTTCATTGTAAATGATAAAATAATACTCAACTGATTAATAACATATTGCTGTTTATTTCCAACAATAACTAAAATTTGTGTTTTCACAAAAATTAATGTTGATAAATACATCTATTCTTGCAATTGTTGATCAGCATTGTTTATTTACATTTTGTTTCCTTTAAAAGACCTTTACCAAAGGCAGTCAAAAATCAGGTTGACATTGCATTAATATCAGTTGTATATCCCTTATAAAATACAATAATCTGGTCCAGCTGTCCAAATAATGAGGTCATTAGCAAATAGACCTAGACCAAAAGATGTGTTGAGAAACTTTGGTTCAGAAATAAAGGCAACAGTCTTGACTGGTGGTAAGCAAACTTATTTGCCAAAGTGTCAAATTTAAACATTACAACAACTAAAAATAAATGGGAGCCAAATCTGCTGGTTTAATAAAATTTTATTACACCAAATAAGTAGCAAACTAAACAAATATAAATTTTCGTACTTAATAATTGTTATTAATGCAAACAATGTGCTTACATCTTCTTGGAAAGCTTAAGTAAGTCAAGTTTGAATGTTGTTGTTCTTATTTTTAGGCATGGTTCCAAGTTCTTATCAATAAGATGACTTCTCAGTATATATATATATATATATATATATATATATATATATATATATATATATATATATATATATATATATATATATATATATATATATGTGGTACATCTTTGAACTCCTTCAGTTATTCTACTGTCATGGTTGTAGGAGGGGGAGGTCAGACACAATCCAAAATCCAAGAACAGCCAAACAATAGCCTTGTTAATTCCCATGAAGACTGTACAGGAGCAGCTGGTGATAGTGCATTTCATCAGGCCTGGACTTGAGTATACTGGTGGAGATGATTGTTATTGCCAAAATGGAGGGCACTATATTTATTGATGTTGAACTCGAGCAGCTATTCACTGGGTCCACTTCTAGATTTTCTGAAGGTTTGATTGCAGGCTTCGTTGAACAGCTGGTCTGAAAATTTTAGAGGCATTAGCATAAAGCGTGATTGTGTTTGTGGCTTCCTTTGTTGTATCATTTATGTAAATGAGGAAGAGGGTGGGGCCTAGGATGGTACGCTGGGGAACTCCACTGACAACATAACATTTAGTCTTCATCTAGCATCCAACGTGTGAGGATCTAGTGTTGTTAACTGTTGAGCCAATTTTTCAGCCGGACCATTAAACCTCTTAAAAAACAATGGTAAGACAAAGACTATTTTGTCCCGAATGTAGGCTGAGAGTCTTTTCAAACTCTGGGAAATGTGGAGAGTGCAATTGCTCGTTTCATGCAGGAGCGGAAAAGTGTGCCAAAATTAATACAGCTAACTGGAGTGAGAGCTGGTGTTGTCCTGGCTGCTCCTCTAAGAAAATGCCAATCAATCCAGTAAATTCCTTAAATTCACCTATTTTATCTTCACCTTGCACCCCTTGTTCTCCAAATTCAAGAACTAGGATGCTTAATATCTTAGAAGACCTTATATTGCCAGTGCTCCCTCTTCGCAGAAGTTGACTCTAACCTCTCCCTATTAACAACATGAAGTGACGCCCCCCCCCCTCTTGAAGTTTCTTGTCAGGGCCAGGCTTTTTATTCTGTTTACCCATCTTATGCTCTTAACACCACCATTGGAAAATTACGCACCTGCTCACATGAAGTATCAGTTCAGACCAAACCTTACTCATATGTTACCAGTGAAAATTCAACGCATCCAAATCCCTGTGTTAAAGATTTTGCTTGCTAGACTAATCTTTATATTCTTAAACCATTAAAAGACAGACTAGAAGAGTTATTAAGCTACATTTCGACCGTTATTTCTAAGCCCCTATCTGCAACTCAAAACAGTGATATAACAAAGAATAATGAAGTCATTCAAAACAAAAAAATTCAGAAAATGCTATATTGCCCTTTGTAAATTCATCTGAGAGGTCAAGGGCGTTTTAACCAGTGACAAACCAGGTGATTAGCAAAGACACTGACCAGAACGGTCAAGTTAATAATGTTGAAATGAAATCAATTATTCATGAACATAAAAATCCCACAGACAAATCCTCTATTACTATGGCAGAAGATCAAGCTCCCAAATACAGGAATAATTTAATGGCTTCCATTTGTATGCTGAATTTGAAAGGGGATAATGACACTTTTGTTTTAAAGACTAATGAGGTTACTACGAAATCCTATGCAGATATAGAAATTGTTTATGAGACACTTGTGGCATATGAAAGTGAAGGAAATGGAAGAATTAGCTGGAAAAGAAAATGGTGATCAGCATGTAATTGAAAATAAAAAAAAACAAATCAGTTTGCAAGGATTTTTTACGTGTAAAATGTAACCACGGGATTAATCAGCTCCATATTTGTAAATATTTTCTGATGGGTTCTTGCAATAAGAGTTTGTGCTTGTTTGACCATGTTTCAATTTGTTCTGTTTTATGATGAGTCACTGTTTCGGTTGTGGCAAGTATCATGTTTTTATCCCAAGGTCTTTTACTAGGTTATTCTCTAAGCCACAAGCTATACCTTCGCATGTATACGATGGTAGTACTAAGAATTTGACAAAAAACGGGGATGGATTTCGAAGGGAAGCCCCGCCCTTTCCGACTATGATTTCAGTTCGAAGCTCCCTGTACCAAGATCATTACAACTCGGTTCCTCTGGAGCTCTCCCAGACGCATCCGACTTCTCCCGCGTACCAAAGGCCGGAGTTTACATACCCATCCAAATTCACTCGCTCACATTTTTGTTTCCCCTCCATGTCTACCTAACCCACTTCCCCCGCCTCAGTCTCGTTTACAGCACCAGACAGCACTCGCATTGAACAACAGCAACTCACAGCAGCCATCCCACTTAGTAACAGGTTTTCACTATTAGAAGAAATTGATCTTGCAGAATCATTTGAACACCTGGAAACTTTTACCCAGGGCTCTCTCAATTTACTTCCAACTTTTAAAACTGAACCTCTTTCCCTCCCACTTCAAAACCAGATTAGTAGTTACCCTGCTGCCAGGCAAATTGATCTTAAGCCTACCCATAACACCTCCATCCCAGCAAAATGTGATAACCCCCCCCCCCCAGAAAGTGTTTGTAGAACTCCTAACCCTCATATTTCTTTCCAAATTGCTTGCCAGAAAAAAAGGGTGTTTCTAATGCTCATAATAGTAAACATAAGAACAAAAAAAAAGGTACAGGATACGGCATTAGACTTTACAGTCCGTACCGGCAGTGCTGATCTCCATTTCTTGGCCCTTCAGCCAGGAAGTGCAATGGGGGGCTGATGGCCAGCCAACCTGTGCTTTCGCACACCCTTCCTGTTTACCTTCCCCAGATTTCTCCAGGTACCCATTTAGAGCTGGGTCGGCTCTGGCTAAGCTTACAGAGTCACGCCACTGCCCCCGTCCCAAACTGAAGAATTGGGTACACTGGGATTCGAACCCGCGTCCTCTCAGACAAGGGATCCCGAATCCAGCGCACCAACCGTTTCCCTAGGTTGTTACTAAGAAATGCAGAAAGCCTTAATTTTGAAAAACTTATTGAGCTTGAAATTATGGCAAATAAGCAAGCATTAGATTCAATTTGTATAACCAAGGTTCAGTCCCAAAACCGGAATACTCTGAAAAAGGCTCATTTTAACGAGCTTATTAAACCCCGCCCACATGATCATTACCTTGGTAAAAAGGGTGGAGGGGTAATGATTTTTTGACATGATAATTTGTCACCAAGGGAGTTAATGTTCCAAGAATAAATGAGTATGATGAAATAATTTGGATTAAAGTTAAACCAAAAGTTTTCCCGCGCCCATTAGCTAAAATCACTGTTGGTTGTTTTTATTATTCACCCGGCCAAAAATCAGAGCAGCATAAAGATTTCTTGGAAAAACTCCATGCACTGCTAGATTATCTCAAGTCTAAACATCCAAATGCTGCGATCCTACTTACCGGTGACGGAAATGAACTAAATTCAAGTCATTTTTGTCAGGAATCTAATTTAAAACAAATTGTTAATATCCCAACCACAATTGACCCATTACTGGTAGTGGTCAACTCAATTTTGGTACATGGCTTTCAGAAGAGCAATGGGAAGGTGTATTTGCTGCCAACAATTCGAATAAGAAAGCCAAACTTTTACAAGAAAAACTTATCAATTATTATTTAATTCATTTTCCAGAGGTCACAAAGACAAAATGTTCTAATGATAAGTCATATATAATTGATGCAATAAAAAGATTAATCCATCAAAGATTAAGACTGCTCTGCCAAAGAAAAACTGAAGAAGCAAACCTACTGAGAAAATCTATAAAGAAGCAGATTCGGAAAGCTTCAGCCAAGTATTACCGTAATAAAGTAAGTGAACTCTTTAAGGCACGGCTGAAGCAGTGGTATAATACAGTCAAGAAAATCAGTGGTAAGACAGTCAAAAATGTTGACTTTAATCCTGATGTTCCTCTTGAAACTACAGCTAACTCATTAAATAAACACCTTGCTGCTATTGTACAAACCCTTCCACCTCTCTCATGTCATATTCTCCCAGCACCAGACCAGGATATCCCTGTAGTACAACCTGTTGATGTTGAGGCGAAAATACGTAAACTAAAGAGAACTTCAATATGCCACCTTGATATTCCAATTGATTTAGTAAAAGCATTTCCTGATAAGTTATCAAAAACTTTATCAATTATTGCTAATACAATAACTGGAAAGGGTTTATATCCTAAGTGCTGGAAAAAAGGACACATTACACCCATACAGAGGAAAGGTGTTAGATTGGATTTTTATGGAATCCGACCAAATACCTTAACACCAATATTCTCTAAACTGTATGAGAGTTTCGCAGCAGATTGGCTTAAAGACACAATCCTTGTACTTATTGATAAACAACAATATGGAAACATGAAAGGTTCATCAACAACACATTACCTGGTCAGTCTCCTTAATACTGTATATGAATTAAATAGAAAAAAACGAGTTTTTTAAAAGAAAGTAAGGAGTGACATTAAAACTTAAAACGAACAGAAATTACTCCTTATATCAAAGGGGCTTTTCCTTTTCAACGGCTTGCTCTTTATGCTAAAGTTTGACTCTTTCTCTTAACTCTACCTCTTAAAACAGTAAAAAAATTTAGCATAAAGAGCAGGGCGTTGAAGAGGCAAAGCCCCTTTCAATATACGGATTAATTTCTGTTTGTTTTAGTTTTAATGTCACTCCTTACTTTCATTTAAAAAAACTTGTTTTTTTCTACTTTATTTCTGGACGTTTTTTAATTAATGCATGTTTTGATCTTGGCTCTCCGAACATAAATAATTAAAACAAAATTTGCATATTAATTTTTTTTTGGCTAAATGGCTTTCTCATAGTTTTAATTGCAAGATTTTGAGAAAAAAGGAGCAAGGGAGGAAGCCTAGTTGCCCTCCAATTTTTTGATTACTTAAAAAGGCAACTGGAACTTTAAATTTAGTACAAACATTTTCTTTAGTAAAATATATATGTAATTTACAAATTAACTTACGTAACGAACTTCTATATTCGTATGTTTTTATTGCGTATAGGAGGGGGTTCACCCTCCTTGATACCTCGCTCTTTACACTAAAGCTTAAATTTTGTCCCAATTCCATAAGAATGACCCTTTAATCACACAGGCCATAGAATAAATAGTTGAAATTACTAAAAATACTTTAGCGTAAAGAGCGAGGAATTACAAGGAGGTAAACCCCTCACATGTGTAATAATTTAAGTTCGTTTTAAGTTTTAATGCTGCTCCTCACTTTCAGTAGAAAAAACTTTTCATATTAATTTTTTCATTGTTTTTTAAATAATGCTAGAATATCCTGCACCCCCTTCATTGAAAGTCTCTTCCCCCATGAGAAGTTTTTCCATGGGAGATCCTCCCACGTAGCCCTCCACCCCAACTCTCCCCCTCCCAAACCAAAAAAATCCACCTGAAAACGTCCATACACTTCCCAGTAACCATTACTATGTTTAAACACAGGTCAAAGTTTGTAACTTGCAACCCCTCCCATGGGGACTGCAGGGGAGTAATTCGTCCCCAAAGACATAGTTATTAAGTTTTTCAACTATGGTGAATAAAATGGCTTTCTCAGAATTTTGATCTGGTGACTTTGGGGAAAAAATGAGCGTGGGAGGTGGCCTAGGTGCCCTTCAATTTTTTGGGTCACTTAAAAAGGGTACGAGAACTTTGAATTTCCGTTAGAATGAGCCCTTTTGCGACATTCTAGGACAATTGGGTTGATACGATCACCCCTGGGAAAAAAAAAACAAATAAACACGCATCCATGATTTGTCTTCTGGCAAAAAATGCGAAATTCCACACCTTTGTTGATAGGAGCTTGAAAATTCTACAGTAGGGCTCTCTGATACGCCGAATCTAGTGGTGTGATTTTTGTTAAGATTGTATGACTTTTAGGGGGTGTTTTCCCCTATTTTCTAAAATGAGGCAAATTTTCTCAGGCTCGTAACTTTTGATAGGTAAGACCAATCTTGATATATATTTAAAATCAGCATTAAAATACAATTTTTTTTATGAAACTATTGGTATCCAAATTCTATTTTTTAGAGTTTTGGTTACTATTGAGCCACGTGGCTCCTTACTACAGTTTGTTACCTTACCATGAACTGTTTGATTACTTGACGAGCCAGATACCTGGCTCAATCTCCTTTTAATTAACCTCCAAAAGGCTTTTGATCTAGTTAGTCATAATGTGTTAGTTGAAAAATTGCTGAATGAATTTAATGTCCAACATTTTCTAGTCAATATTATTGCATCTTTTCTGTCAAATAGGAGTCAAGTTATTGAGAATAAAAATGTTTATTCTGATTCACTCCCTATCTCTTGTGGAGTTATAGAGGGTATGCTTTTAGGCCCTTTACTACTTTTGATAATGATTAACAATTTTGCTAATGAATCGGCCAATTGATGGAATTTTGTGGATCACATGTCATTGCTTGAAAAGGGCAGAAAAAATATTAAGAGCAGTGCACGTGTTTGTACGTCTTTTATCTATCCACAGCTTGAGTTTGCTTGCCCAGTGTGGCATTTCAGTCTTATGGATCAGTCCAATAGACTAGAAATTATCCAAAAGAGAGCCCTGGGAAACATTTACATGCAGGGTAAAGTGCCTTACATTTTCCTTCTCAAGGAATTCCACCTTCCTGCCTTGGCAGCCCAATGTGTTACTCTTTGTACCAATTTTCGAAATAATCTATGTTGTAACAAATGCTTTCAATGTATACTCCCAGTCCATTATTGCCCTCCAAAGCCCTGTTTACCTCAATCAAGAGCACAAAAAGTCCCAGTTTTAAATCCTATTAATGCAAGAACTGAGTGCAGAAAGCACTTAGTCTTTATTCAGAGTTCGTTCAGTAAACACCTCTTTTTGGATATTAACCTTTCAATTGAGTCAGTGATTTCCCTAGAGACATTATTTATCCGATTGTTTAGATTTATTTGCTATTGACATTTTTACTACGTGAATTTGAAATCGATACTTAAATATCGAATACCTTGGGACTTTGAACTTGATAAGTACCTACAGTGAATTTCTGACCTACAATAACTATCAAGATTTTGCCGTCAGAACCGGTTTAACGGACTATGCTTTTGGATTTTCTTTGGGACTCATAAGATGGGTGAGAAACTGATATTAAATGCAGTATTGAACTTCATTAGCAGAGCGCTTAACGATGGCATTAAAATGGAATCAATTATCAAATCAGCGGTAGGCTACTACGACCATGAGACAATTATACTAGCTAAACGAATTCTCCATACAAAACTTAATGAGCCTAATAGAGTAGTAATCCGTGCCAAAGATGAGGACAATATTCTCGAAATGTCGAAAACCTTAGTAAACGCCGCGAAGCAAAAAGTGAACATTCCTAAATTCGTGATATTAAGCCCCTGTGAAGTTCCCACAATAGGCGATGCCGTTAGCGCCACAGCTATTTCTAAACTAAACGAAATGTCTAGGAAGTTGGACGGTGCTCTAGCAACGCTAACCAGCCCTCAAATGAGCCTGCCTAAGCCCTCTCAGCAATCCTTAAATTGTGCACCCCCCTCAAAGCCGTCATACTCTGTTATGGTGAAAAACCCACCAACTGACCTTAAAGGCCCAAACGAACGCAAGGTTTTCTTGGACTCCATGTGCCAGAACTCTGTGGAAGACGTTACGGAATTAAAGTGCACCAAAAACGAGTGGAAACTTGTCGTTCGAACTAAGACAGCAGCCACAAAAATAGTTGAAACTATGAAAACATCAAGCCCAAGTCTAAATGCCTCATTAAAAGAATCTGCTTATATTGGCGTGGTCAAGCGCGTGCTGGAGGATATCGATCACTCGAAGCTGGAAGAATTAATACCAAAATGTACGAAGGTAACCCAGTGTGGAAAGTCGAGAACATATAAAGTATATTTTCCCTTGAATACTCGGTTAGAATTGGCTACGAACGATTACAAGCCCAAGAATTTGTCTTCCTTCCGCGCCGTTGTTTTAACTGCCACAGGATAGGCCATCTAGCTTCCATCTTTGAAAATCCATCAACATGTTCAAAATGTGGCTCGCACGAGCACATTTCCACGCGTGAAGCTCCCTCCTCAAAACTGTCTTTTTGTGTAGAGTGTAAAGTGCCGAGTCATACCTGCTACAGTATTAGTTGTCCCAAAAACAGGCAACTACAGAAATCATGAGCAAGTGCTATAGCTTCATTTCATGGAACATCAATGGCTCGTTCATTGAGAAGCTCCCGATCCTTAGTGATTTAAGTGTCGAACATGATGTAGTGTGCATTCAAGAGCACTTTATTACTGTGCAAAGTGAAAACCTGCTAGAACTGAATCATGCCACGAAGGCCTACAAAGTCCCAGGTAAACAAAGTGGCAGCCAAGGAAGACCTTCAGGAGGCCTAGCTACGTTTGTTCGGTCATGTGTTCTGTCCAGTCTATTCGAAAAGTCTGACAATTTTCTCGCAGTACGAATTGAAAGTTGTGTATTTATTAACGTGTATTTGCCAACAGATTATAAAGATGAGCGTTCAGAACGTCTTTTTGCCCTTTCTTGTGAGAAACTAAATTCATGTATATCTAAAATTAAGTGCCAGGGTTTTTCTTGTGTAGTAATTGGAGATTTCAACTGCAACCTTTCTGAGATTTCTTCTTTACAATCATCTCGTACCTCTTTGATTAAGAATCTTTTTGGTGATTACCTTGCTGTGGTAGGAAAAGATAGGGATTTTACATATATGCACAGCTCCTCCAGTGTGTCAAATCTAGACCATGTTGCCATTTCTCATAATTTAACTGTTCAAAATGTTAGGGTAGTAACGGACTATCAAATTTCTGACCACCTTCCTGTCTTGTCTTCTGTACATATTGTCTCTTCGAATGGTCACCAAACCCGCCAGGAAACTCAACAGCCTAAATTTCGTCTTGATTGGCTTAAGGCTGATAAGCAACTAGTTGCTCTGGCGACAGAAGAAATTCTTAATAAAATCCGTATTCCCTTTAATCTCCTCCAAAAACCGAAAGATCTCTCTAAAGAAGAAGTCCGAATTTGTCTCAATATTTATTGTACTGAAATTTGTCACGCTCTCCTTTATGCTGAGAGGTTAGCGGTACCTAAAGTAAAAGCTCGTAAAGGGATGGTGCAAAAATGGCCCGAAAATCATTTGCTGGTGGTCGCTTGTCATCGAGCAAAATTCTGGTTTTCGGTATGGAAAGATTGTGGGCGCCCAAGATCTGGTACCATTAATAGCATCAGACTTACTACAAAGCGTAGATTCTCGAAAGCGCTCTCCCTCCACCACAAATATCTCGTTGATAGCTATTCTCCCCGTGCAAAACAGGATCGAAATTTTCTTTTCAAGTCTGTATCTTTGGCAAAGCCTACCCCTCTGTTGTCGCCGTCTGAAATCCCCGTCGAGGATTGGTATTCTTATTATGCAAGTGAATTTGCTGCTCCTAACCCCCAGCTTGAAGACATGTACAAGAGAGAATTGGATGAGTTCCTTGATAAACTTCCGCATGGTGATTTTGTTGTCAGTTTAGAGTCCGTTATTCAAGCAATTCGTTGGTTGAAAAATAAGTCTTCTTGCGGAATTGACCATGTTAGCACTATCCATATTAAACATGGTGGTTCGGTTCTCACTATGCTTCTTTTGCTTCTTATGCAGATGATCTTCACACAAGTGTTGTTCCCTCATCTTTCTGTATAGGGGATCTTACCCCCATTCCAAAGAAAGGGAAAAATGAAATCAAATGCTCGTCTTTCTGCCCCATTACAGTTGCCAAATCCTTATGTAAACTATTCGAGCTTCTATTCATTAATGAACTGGAAACTAAATGCTACACCCCGCCATAACAATTCGGATTTAAGCGCTGCACTGGTTGTGCTGATGCCTTGACGGCTGTAGTGAGTGTGCTACTTGATGCGGATTTTTCTGGAGAGAGCATAGCCTTAGCTAGTCATGATATCAGCCATGCATTTGATTCACTCATACACGCTGCAATGTTATTAAAAGCTTCACAACGAGGTCTGAATCCCTGCATAGTTTGATCCCTACGTGATATGTACTTGAGGCTGTCCATTTGCCTAAAGCTTCCTCCTGACAAAAATTTGCCTCCCCGGCCTCATGAAAAATTGATCCCCGTTTTGAAGGGTGCCTGCCAGGGAGCTGTCTCCTCCCCTCATTTGTTCAATAATTATGTTCTTCAAGCACAAGATAAATGCCCAACCTCATGCATTCTTTCCTCTAGACACCTCCTTAGTATGCTATGCTGATTACATCTTGAACTTAAGTAGAACATTGCAAAAAGCTTCTGACATTTTTAAAATGCTTAAAACCGAATATCTAAAACTTGGCCTCAGTTTTAACACTGAGAAAACAGAGATAGTTCTCCAATTGGCAAAAAACACCACACGTGCCTTCACTGCTTTTTGGTGAAAATCTTGTGAATATTGCTGACCACATAAATTACCTTGGAGTCCATACGTCTTCTACTGATCAAACACCTCAATCGACGAATTTCCGGCTTGTATGCTTCCATAGTCTCTGCTAAATTCTGTTTTAGCTGCCCCCTCCTTGCCAGCCTATATAACGCTACTGTTTTACCTCATATTCTGTACCTGGCTCCATTTTGGAAACTATTCTTGAAGACTGAATTGTCTAAAATCTGTGCGCTTTTCTTCCATTTTGCTAAATACCTCCTACGTTTTCCTCCCTGGTATAGAAACTCAATCCTCATTAAAAAGTATCACATAACCAACCCTCATGTTGCAGTTGAAAATGTAATCAAAAGACACAATATTAAAATAGTAGATCACGATTGGTATAATCTCCTTTTACAATAGATCTGTTTTTGTTTTATTCATTTTAGTGCTATTTTGTTTGCCCTTTTATTAGTTGAGTCTCTTTCTAGTTATGTCTCCTCTGATATGTTCTTATATATTTTCTTATATTTATATGTTTGTGCTCTGTCTTTTTCATTTCGTATGATTGACGGGTTTTCAAATAAATAAATAAATAAATGAAATTTGTAATGCATCATGTTAATGTGTCATTTATATTGTTAATGTGTTAGTTTTGATGTTTCATTTTTATCTGACATTCTATTGACATTATTCTACTCCTATATTCATATTTATTCATTTAACTTATGCTACTTACTTTTTACTTATATACTTATGTTTGTGTGCTTATGTACATATTTTCATTCATTTTATTCATTGTACTCATTTTTATTTGACAAGCCAGTTGGGCTCATTGCTGTAGGTTATGTTTATATATTGTGCTTTTGTGCTTATGATATTTTTGTATATACAATGTAGGCAAGCTGACAGAAAGCAACAAGTTTGGCAGTTTTTTATGTTGTGAGAGTTTGCTTGTTAATAAAGTACTATTCTATTCTATCCTACACGGTTTGGAGAATACTTTATCACCATTATTGGTGAAAAGTTGGACCTGCTGCTTTTGACCTGTCAGGAAATTCATTGCTCATTCTACTACATCATTATGGATGCCAACTGCCAAATTTGGTCCTAAGGTATCTGTGGGGCAGCTTTCTGAATACTTTGGCAAGGTCAAGCAAAATAAGGTCAACAGGTACTCCCTTCCCCAGAAGGTCAGTAATGATATTGACAGTTTCAAACAGGTTGGTCTCCACTGACTCTCCAGGAAGGAAGCCATACTGGTCTGGTGACAGTATACCATTGGACAGAAGGTGTATCAGAATTTTGGCATTGATAATACATTCCAGAGTTTTTGTTACAGTTGAGGTTAAGCTGACCAGCTAATAATCCTCAGCATTTGTTCTGTCACCTTTCTTGAATATTGGTGTAATGTGAGAGATCTTCCAATCTGAAGGCACAGTCTTTGAGTTGTGGGACTTCTGAATATTTGACATAATGGAGTTGAGACCTCATTAGCTAGTTCTTTTAGGAGCCTTTGGTAGATGTTATCTAGCCCTACCAGCCTGTTAACATCTAGTGCTTTAAGTTAATTTGTGACAAACCCCAGAGAAATCATAATAGGTGCCAATGGGTGGCATAGGGTTTGGTACACCAAATGCTGGACTGTAGGGGGAATGGACCATCAGGTTCATTGGTAAACACTGATGCAGATTGCTTGTTGAGTAACTCAGCAATTTCTTGCAGGTCAGTAACTTCTGTGCCATCAGATTTCTTCAGCTTCTTTATTCAATGTCTACTATGATCTTTGCTAAATATGTAGTTCTAGAGCCTTTTGGGGTTTCTCTGCTATCATCCACAAGCTTGGACTAAAAATTTGAATAGAGTTTTTTAGTGAGATTTTATAGCTTATTTTGAGCCTTGACAAACTTCTCATAGTGTCATCTTTTCCCTTGTTGTGGTACTTGTTATAGTATTAGCTTTTTTGGTTTTTGTTCTCTATGTGTCTGAGGGGTCATGTGTAGAGACCAACCCTCCCTTGATTTAGTATTCTTTAGAAACAAAGAACAGCTAGAAAGCTCAAGTTACCACCCTCTTTAGGCAAAAGTGACCACCTTATCACTGAAATTAATTTAGCCTTCCCCAAGATCATAAACAATAATATCAAGAAGACATACACCAAATATGCAGCAATCAATGGAGAATTGAGTGTTGTGGACTGGGGGTCATTGCTTTGAGGGGAGGTAGATCAACAATGGATCAGTTTCTGAGAGGAGCATACAACACTTCAGAAAAAGCACACATTTACCAAACTTGTGCAGAAGCCAAAGATCTTGACATTTAGCCTATGCCAGTGGTCAGCAAAGTGCAGCTCCAAAGCTGCATATGGCTCCTCTGCCTTTTATGCACAGGTCTTGCACAATTATCCAAGGAAGGAACATATATATATATATATATATATATATATATATATATATATATATATATATATATATATATATATATATATATATATATATATATATATATATATATATATATATATATATATATATATATATATATATATATATATATTCTATATTTAATTATTCATCTATCTTTGAACTTAAACAAGAAATTATACATGTTTTTGGTTTATATAAGAATATTAATTTACCAAAATAAGATGTGATTTTGTTCTTACCAAGTTTTTTTTAGATATAGTTGTTCCTTCCTTGGATAATTGTGCCAGACCTGTGCATAAAAGGCAGAGGAGCCATATGCAGCTTTGGAGCTGCACTTTGCTGACCACTGGCATAGGCTAAATGTCAAGAGTTTGTAGATAATCCCTTGAAGCAGTTTAAGCCTCTTTCTAAGGACTAACTAGCATCTCTGTAATTATTTAATTGGACCAAGCTATACAAGACTTAGCAAAATTTATCAGCAGTGAAATTCTGGCAAAACCTTAAAAAAACATCTGTAAAAGCAAGTATGTGAAAGACTTGAGTAGGCTAAGCCAACTGTTTATGGAGAAGACAAGAGTAACTTAAAATTTTAACTACTGCTTTTATGTATTATTCTAAAGGCTACACTGCATAATTCTTCTTGACCCCTTTTCTCCTCTATTTCTTGAAAGCATCACAGGTTAAATTCAGAAAACTTTTGAAGTAACAGCATTAAGGCAACTTACAGAAATAGAAATTGGCCTAGGATTAAAAAGTGGACTGTCTGGCAACATCAGTAATCCATAACCTTACCTATTTGAAAAATATCATCAATCTCATAGTTTGACAGTTCTTCAGCACTAAATAACAAAGATGATTTTGCTTGTCGTACGGCTGAAACATGTGCTGGTGCAGACGTCTGCAGTGCTTGCAACTGTCGTGAAAGTGCAGTTTTTGCCATTTCTGTTTGTCAAAAGTAACGGATAGAAATCCCACTAAGTTATTCAAATGTCGAAAACCACGTTTTCAACTTGCAAATTTCTTATGAAATAAGAACACTCAGGCGATTTCCTATATAACCAATAGATTGACAATTATTATTTAGATGGCAGCACAAAAATCTACACGATTCAGGGTAAACTATTTTGAAAAATAGATCAACTTATTTATTCAAAATACACAGTTTGATTTCCCACACTCACCAAAATAAAACATCGCATACTGCAGTTTTGATTATGTGAACTTAACTCTAATTAGCCGTGGCTAAATTGGAATTCCTGTGTAAGAGATGCTGAAATTTCGAGAAAAACTTGATGTCTTAACTAATTCACATTCGTTTGGTGCTCCTTAGCTCAAACATCATCCCACGTTCAACGGAGCTTATTGCAACCAATTGCAATAGACTGTTGAATGCCCATACTTATTAAGCCCCATTGAATGTGGTTTGAGCAGCAAAATGAATTTCAGTAAAAAATAACTTAAAAAAACCTTCTATCCCACAGTGCCATCATTGAGGGTTGCAACAAGGGACAGTTTACCCCTCCCCCCCAACAATTTGAAAAAACTATAATTTATTAAACAGCGTTAAAACTGTTGTTTGTTTTAAGTGTCTCATTTACTCTTACTTTGAGCGGATAAGTTTTTTCTTAATTAAATCATGCTCGTTTTTAACATAAGGAAAACAAGAAAAACAGGGTTCCATTAACCTTCACAATATTTTCCAAATTAATATTTTTCCAAATATACTGCCTCTGAAAAAAATATTATTAAGTTAAAATGTGAACCTGGATAACTGCAAAATTGAAACATGTTCTTTGCTTCTTGTTTCGCTACATTTGCTCAGGTTAATTCTTCCCCTAATATTAAAGGTGCTTGTACTTCCTAAAATCTAGCAGTGGATGACTTCACTGTTTTCCGAACAGGAATTGAACCTATGGGTCCCGGACAGAATCCGTGGTGATACAATATTAGTTTACCTTGTTTTAAAACAGGAAGTGAATATCGCCTCTACATCTTCAGGTACGACAGAAACGGAATCATTGAAGAATAGCAGGGTAGATTTACAGTGAATATTATTTCTTGAATGGAAGAAAAATCACTGAAAAAGAATATAAGACTTATTGTTTTGGGAGGAGCTCACGAGAACGTAAATTTAAAGTTCTTTTAAAGTGATCATACAGCTTAGTTCAGGGGAAAGTCTTGTTTTCTGCCCTTTCAGGGCACTGAATTACGACTTTATCCCAAAGAGGACAAACTTGCAATCAGTTTAAACTTCTGAGAAGCTAATTGATTTAAAATATCAATAACTACATTTTATGCTTCCCAGTCGCAAGAGAATTAATGCCACACGTTGGCAGTATTGGATTCAACCAAATTGATTCGCTTTATTTGTTATTAAATTAGGCTACGTTTGGTGATTGTAATTGCGTACCAGCTATAATGAGAGGGGGTGGGTAATTGATTAGTTTAAGGGTAGGGTAAATTCCTAAAAAGAAAATGTTAATAGACAAACTGCTTACTCTTAGTGAGATTTCAGTTACATTTTGAAAGAGGTAGAGCGGAAGCAGGAATAAATTAAATTGCTTCTTTATATAGTCAAAATGTTACATTCCCATAGCAAAGTGTTGAAAAAGGGAAAGTCCTCCTTATATAGAGAGTAATCTATATTTATTTTAAGTTCTAAACTTGCTCCTTACTTTATTTGAAAAACATTTTCTATTTGATTAATTACATATCATAAAACTTTAAAGTTTTATAATGCAATACTTTCGGTAACGCAGAATAAACCATCAATATTTCAATGATATCTGTTTGGATTTTAATGGGTAATCAAACAGTTCGTGGTAACAAACTGTAAGGGGCGACCTGGCTCAGTAATAAAATGACCCCCTACAACCCCTGGAGAAAGGTTTTTAGCTCCAAAATTTATCCTTTGTTTTATTTATTATTGGGAAGTATGCTTACATTTTTCGGGCGGGGAGGGCCAAAAAACTAAAGCGTGAAGAACAAGGTGTTGAGAAGGGGACAACCACTTTCATATATATAATAATTTCATTCGTATTAAGTTTTGATGTTGGTCCTTACTTGCAGTCGAAAAAACTTGTTTTTTTATTTAATGAAGCTTAGAGACAAAGACTTTTCTAATGGCAATGGAAAAAGTATGTCAATTAAAGTAACCTTAGAACTTAGTTCCTTCTGTGTCGTCAGAGGCACCCAGGGAATCCAGAAAGACCCACCAGTCACTCCTCATATGTTCTGCTGTGCAGATGTCTTCCCATTGGGTTTGGACAGTCGAATCGATATACTTCAGGTCCCGCTGGTATGTACGAAGTGTATTTTTTTTTTTTTTTTGGCTTTCCTCTTCTTCGGGTTCCCCCTGGTTACCACTCAAGTACCATTCTGGGGAGTCTATATTCCGCCATACGAATAACGTGTTCCAAGTAGCGCCATCTTCGTTGGCGTATGATAGAGCCAACTGTCTGGTTAGTTATGTGGTCCCTCCAGTTAATATTCGGTACCGAAATAGCTCCGTTGGGAGAGCGTTAAACTGAAGGTCTAATATTCAGTATCCTGCAAAGACAGTTATTCTCGAAAGCAATAATCCTCTTTTCTTGCTGTTGGTTCAGTTTCCAGCATTTACAGCTACGGAGGAGGGCAGAGAGGACGTTACTGTTGGACAGCCTCAATTTCGGTTTCAGGGAGTACTTTTCCGGTGGCCAAACTTGCTTTAGTCGATTGAAAGATAAACTGGCTTGTCCAATCCTAGACTGTACCTCCTTTTCGCTTGATCCAGTTCGTTCGACTGTACTTCCGAGGTATCTCAATTCCACTACCTGCTCTACTGAATTGTCCCTGTACTTTATGCCAAGTGTTGAGTCACTAGTTGCCATGCTTTTTGTCTTGTCTGAAATAATCTTCAGTCCCAAAAGACTTACTTTCTCTCTTACGACGTCGAGAAGCCTTTTTTGCCTCAATCAGGGTGATGTCGTTGGCAAAATCAAGAAACTGCTTGACGTTTATTATCGCACATTTGGATCCCAAACCCTGTGCAATCTCGAAGCGAATAATCGATAATAAGGAGATAAAGCAGAGAGGAGAGGACACATCCCTGTTTGACCCCAGAAACATTACTGAAATACCATGCATTTCTTCCATAGGTCCGAAAAACACTCCGTGTTTTAGTACAGCGCAATGATGAGGAATATCAGTTTATCTGGAATGCCGTAGTATCAGAAGATTTTTCACAGCAACTCTCGGTGTATTGAGTCAAAGGCTTTTTCGAAATCCACATAGACAAGGTACATCTTTTGCCTCCATCCGTTGCATTCCTTAATCAACATGCACAGGACATATACAAGGTCTGACCAGGAGCGAGATGGGCGGAAGCCATGCTGTTTGTGTCTCAAGTGCTTATCTAGCGCTGTCCGGATGCGGCGGAGGATTATGCGTGATAGTAGTTTCCCTGGGATAGAAAGGAGGCTGATTCCCCTCCAGTTATCGCACTTCAATGCATCTCCTTTCTTGAAAAGCTTGATGAGTGGGATTCAGGGAATTTCTCTGATTTCCAGATGCATGCAAGGAATGTGATCCAGGCGGGTATGCAAGTACCTAAAGAGGTTTTGATCATTTCTGCTGATATCTTGTCACTTCCTGATGCTCTACCGTTCTTAATCTTGCAAGCGGCTTCGGTCGATGGCTCTTCTGTATAGATTGGAAGGTCAAGAAAAGGGGTTGAGGGGGTGTCTGCTATGTTTGGAGGACTAGACCTACTTAAAAAAACTAAGACATAAACTCCCAGTATTCAGTTCTGTTGAGGAATGACGAAGTGTTGTGAATATTTTGTAACAATATAGATAGTTTTAAACTTGGTTATCAAACACCAAAACATTTAATGCTTGTGGACTCAATTGTTTATAAGAAGTAACGCATTATCAAAGTAGTTTGTTAAAAGTAAAACAATGAAATTAAATTAAGAAAATAAAATAATTTATAATTCAATATTTTGAATCTAATTTTGATTATCAAAAACCGATATATTTGACGCCTTTATACTCCCTAACTGTAAAAAATTAAACCTTTATAAAGTGACAACTTTATAAACACAATCAATCCTGAAAAAATGGTAATAAAAACAAAAAAAAACGTATCCATTTAGAGGAAAAATACATAAATTCCCAGCATTCTGTTCAGGAGAAACATTTCTGATTATAGTGGCTTCATATATCAGCTCATACGTTCTCTTGCAATGCAAGAAAAATTTGACGACATGTTTTTACTGAAATTACCCCTTATTAAGTTGTTTTCCTTGTGCTTTCCATAACTATACGACCTTTCTTGTGCACTAATAACCACACTAATTACTAATCAACAAATACATACTTAGGATCACCATAAAAAACTGATTCTTTGATTGAATTTATCAATAGTTAGGCTCCTATGCTTTCGCTATTGACAATGATCGTTATCTACTTACCATTCATTACTATGAAAAATTAGATGTTTTTTTTTCGCTCCAACCAAATCATATGGAAAAATGTATACGGAAAACGGGAAAGCAGTAACTAAGTCACAAATTAGAACTTATATTTTCCTTATTTAGGTTAAAAATCTATTGGCAGACAACCAACAATGGGGCAGCACACGTTTATTCCATAGTTTTTCCCTATTCAGCTCTTTTCCCTTTGGTGTTCTTATAATTACTTTATAGTCCAAAATTTCCAGGGGGCCATGACCCCCCTGCCAATGTCCATGCAATAGTGCCTGTTTATACTTTAGAGCTTTTCCACTTAAGAAGTGGCACCAAAAGTGCCATTTCAAACAATCAAATAAACAACAAACAATCGAGAATGACGTGCTGTTTTTATTTGTGAGAAAAAGAAGAAGAAAAAACACTTATATATGCTAGTACAGTCATTGCAACTTGTAGAATGTCAACTAGGATTAAAGCAGCCAATAATAGAGAAAATATAAGAACAAGAGGTATATAATTTTTAGGTTGTATTTTCACAAATATTTTCTCCTTTGCCTGTGTTTGACTTTGCATCTATCTGAAGATAGATGCTCATACAGGCACTGCATCAATAACATAGTGAATGAAGAGGCCCCAAAACAACCTTCGAGGATGGATGGGACTTGAGAAAGTCAAAGTAAGTCAATGTTTTATTCTTTCATCCATACTCAAAATACAATGTTAGCTAATATGCCTGAGCCTTCTCTTCAACATTTCTACTACAGAAAATCCTCGTTGAATTGAAACACATTTTTATCACTAAGCACTGGAGAAAAGAGCTTAGATTCGGAATAATTTTATTTCCGGAGAAATTCTTCATCAATGTGTTAATAATAAAATCCTTGAATATCATATTTCTTTATTCTGATCCTTTTTCTTTTAGATGAAATGGACTAATTTGCTCTAATCTGTCTGTTTTCGTTTTCGTTGAGAAGTGAAAGAAAAACTGTTATCAATAAGATCTGATGAGCTAACATTCCAGGAAAATAAATGTGAAGTTTAAATTTGCGTTCAAGTCCCTGGTACTCGGCATGCGGCAGGCTTGAATATATGGCATTCTAGCCATCGCTTTTCTTCGAACTACTGATTAATATGGACTTCTTTTGCATCTTTTTCCCCTGAAATTATCTTTGCTTTAGATACATTGTCACGTAGTTCAGTATCGGTCATACGTGTTCTATTGCACATACCCTTTAATATATCCAGGTTTTGCGTTAGCATAATTACCACGTTATTCTTAAGATTCCAGTCAAGTGGTGACAAATCAAAAATTTAGATTAAATTAAGAAATCTTAAATTAAGATCTTAATAAAATCTTAATTAAGAATCTTAGTATTAATTTTACATATTTTTTTTTGAATTGCTAAAATAATGCGCTTCCTCCATCCACTGTAATTTTGATTGTTTTGCGAGCGCTTCATGTTTGATTGATGATGCTTGCTCTAGGATGTATTTTAACCGCAGATTCTGTTGTGCATCATATTCGTTTGCGATTCACTGGAATTTTCGCTGTCTCCCGTCTTTTAATGGCAGATTTCGCTGTGCATCATGTTCTTTTGCGATGTATTGCTATGCTCGTTGTCACACATCTTCTAAGTGCAAGCTTTGTTGCGCATTATTTTCGTCTGTGGTTTGTTGTGACTCTCGCTGTCGACTGTATTCTAACTCCAGATTTTGACGTAGATTCAACAAAATCTGTGGCTAGAAGACATTCTAATAACACATTTTGTTGTGCATCATTTTTATTCGTGTTATGGTGCTCGTTGTCGCGTGTCTTCTTACCGCAGATTTTGTTGTGCTTCATTTTCGTCCAGCATTACCCCATACACTTTTTCCTTTCCTTCTGCTTTAGCTGTTAATATTCATTTACCGTCTGATATAATTCAGTATGACATAGACACTAAAATACTTTCTTTCCAGCTTTATCCTATATTATTCTTGCTTTAATTGCGTTGTTGCATAATTCAGTAACAACCAGGCGTATTCCTTTTCCCATACCCACTAAAATATTTAAATCACGCAGTAGCATAGTTATCTAGTTATTCTTCAGTTTTAAATCGAGGGGTGGCAAATAAGCAATTTCAACTGAATTAAGAAATTTTGGCGTGAATTCAATGCCACCTTTCTATTTATCATTGAAAGAATCAAAGCTTTTCTAGGACTTGGGTTCTCATGAGTGATGATAGACAATCTCGGCATTAATATTATTTATTTTTTTTTGAGAGGCGCAAAAATAACGCGTTCCCTCATTTAATTGTAGTTTTGATGTATCTTCTGCAGATTTCGTTGTGCATTATTTCGTTTGTGATTTGTTGTGATTCTTGCTGAAGCTTGTCTTGTAACCATAGGTTTATTGCGCATCAGCTTTATTTCTGATTTTATTTGTGGTTTGTTGTGATGCTCCTTGACGCATATCTTCTAGTCGGCAATTTCATTCTGATTCATTTTCGTTCATTATTACCTCAGAAAATTTTTCCATGCCTTTTTTTAGGCCAGAAAATGTTAGTGCACCACTTTTCAGAAAAAGTTATCAAGCCGTTAACAAAAAATTAAAAATACATAAATATACAATTATTTCTCTTTTAGAGAGAGTAGATAGATAAGAATGGGAAAAGAATGTGGTGGTAAAGAATCCTTGATCTCAGAAAGAGGGGCTAATTTTGCTTTGGGGCAGGGGTGCAACTACCCCCTCCCCAGATTGATGTTTAGCGTCTTCGTAACTCTCATCTGAATAAGGAAGACCTGAGTAATTCAAATACCATGGTTGCAGCAGTAGCAGCAACCTATTAAAGAGCGAACCGCAGTCCATAGTAACCAAAAGTTGAAAATCATGTTTAAAAAAAACTGCCTAGTGAAAAAAAATTGTCATCTAACATGATTCAGGAATGGAAACTATTGTAGATAACTTGTTAAAGAGTTTGAAAAAAGAAGGGAAGATTATACCTCAACTTTACTACAAATGCTTACCAAGAAGTTCTTCGTGCCCTATATTATATGGACTTCCAAAGATACACAAGCCAAATCTGCCATTAGGGCCAATTTTGCAAGTATAAAGTCATCAACAAAAGCTCTGAGTAAGTGGTTAGTGTAATTATGTAAACCACTCATGTCGACACAAATTTCTTACATTAAGAATTCGTCAGAACTTGTAAAAAAAACTAAAAGAAGTGGAAATTTCTTCAAATTCTAAAATCTCAAGTTTCGACATAGTATCAATGTATACGAGTATTGATGTAAAAGCCACAGAAATTCTTCTTGAAAGAAAAATATTAGGAGATTTGGACTTACCTAGTAGTGAAACAGTTTTGGAAGTCGGTGTAATTATGAATTTAGTTAGGTTGTGCAATACGTTCTCTTATATTTTTAATTCAGAGGGGGTTTTTACGAACAAGTAAATGTTTACCCATGGGGGCCCCTTAAGTCCTTTAGCCTATTAGCAAATTGTTTTGTAGAAAATATTGAAACAATAGCATTAGATTCATATTTTTTAAAACACAAATTTTGGGGGAGATATATGGATGACATAATTTCAGTATGGAATTATGGGGAGAAGCAATTAAAAGGTTTTTTAGAGCATCTTAATTTTTTGGGAGGTGATTTAAAATGTATAATAGAATTAGAAGAGGATAAGGAACTTACATTTCTGGATATTCTTCTTTTAAAAAATGAAAACAGTCTGGATTTTAAAATTTACAGAAAACCTACTAACAATAATAGATTTTTGTCGTTCTTCTACGGTCATGGTCGCCAAGTAGAAATTCGTTTAATCATATCCTTAACTGACCGTATTTTTAGAATTTGTTCTCCAAATCAATTGAGGAGGAATTTTTGTTGTTAAAAGAAATTTTAATAAGCAACCATTATCCAGGTTGGTTAATTGGCCAGACTTTTTCGAAAAGAAGGAAAAAATTCCTAGAGTTTTCTAACGATATTCTGAAATCAACAGAAGAGAAAGATGTTTTTTGTTCTTTACCGTATGTCCCAAGGCTGAGTGAAAAACTTAAAAAGAATTTGACAAAATAATGGTTTAAAGGTAGCTTTAAGAGGTAGTAAGACTTTGGCTAGTTTTTTAAATAACTATTGTTTTGGTTAATCTTAAAAGTTTCTGAAACCCCTTGAAAATGGCGTCATATCGAAATAAAAAATATGCCATTGGAATCAGCATGGTCAAAAACCTAGAGTAGCACAATTACAATCCTCCAGCTTGAACACAAAGGAAAATCACTTTTTTGCATAGGTGGCACTGATGTGTCTTCTTTTTTTTCACCAGGGCTAGCGATTGACTGGAATATCCTAGTGGGTTTTCTAGTGCCTTATAAAAGTGACTAGAAAGACTGGTGGGCATCTAGCCCTCCTCCCACAAAAATTTTGAGATAGACATTTTGTTCAACATAGTTCAAAGGTCCACTATCTATGGTTTTGGTAATGATTTGACCCTCCATAGGGCCTGGGGAAAGGGATGTACGCTGTATCGGACGTATCAATATGGACGTGTTGGTATCGCAGGTATCTTATGCAGATTTTTAACAACTCATATAAAATATATTGCTCATATCTACGTCCTTTCTATAAATTCTAACATCAGCGAGTTCCAAATGGCACTAAAAACGGTACTTTTGGTGCCATATCTCAAGTGGAAAGCTGGGGCTATTGTCCTACCAAAACTTTTTAGAGTGATGTTTAATGGCTCCTTTGAGAGCTTGCTCATATCTACGTGATTTTTCTCAATTCTACCAGCCGTAAGTGTGACAGCACTAAGAATATCACTTTTGATGTCACTTCATAAGTAGAAAGTTGGAAGTATTAGTTATGACAATATTTTTGGAGAAACTAAATTTCCAAGGGGGGGGGGAGAGGCAAACTGGGTCTGGGAGAAAACTGAAGTCTGGGAGGGGCAGTTGCCTCCTCTGCCCCATGGCAAATTACACCCTTGACCCTAATTTCTTGCCACTTAGTGGTTGGAGAAGTGTAGGCATGTGGATCTGGAACTACTTAAAGTTGTATATTAAAAGAAGTATTACTTATTATTATGCTTACTTATTCAAATAATTTACTTAATAATTTCACCGTAATATTCTCTCCATAGGTAAGATTGTGCATCCAAAGAGGAAGAAAGACAAATGAAAATAGTTCTGTAGGAGAATTAATGTAATTATCAAGATTTTTGAAATGAAAACCAACTCAGTTTATAATACTGAGTTATCATACTAACATAAGAAATGATTTACCTTCAATTCTAGGACGGCTTCTTCGTCCAGCTCCTTAACAAGGGTTAAGGTATCTTATCTCCCATACATTGGAGGTGATTTGAAATTATGTAAACGAATAAGTTTTCAACTGAAACTAAGGAGCAACATTAAAATTTAAAACGAACTGAAATTATTCCGTATAAATAAAAAGATCATGGCAGTGTGTTTCTAAATTAAATTTTAATCAAAAACAAGCGAAGATTAATTTAAAAAATGAAGTTTTTCTAAGGGAAATAAAGAGCGAAGTTGAAACGTATTACGAACAAAAATTACTACTTTCCAGCCTATCTAACATATATCAATAAAACTAGTGCAAAAAATTAACTGGTGATATTTCCCTATGTTTGTAGGATTACAGAGAACTAGCACTATACTGAAAACTCAAAACGATATAGGAGTTTTGTTACGGTAAATGTAAAGCATTTAAGGATACTTTTAACAGCATAAAACTGAAGCATTTTTAGATTGTTGCTTTATCTTTTTTTTTTCGTTTAATTTGGCATTCAGTTGCTATCTGCCATTCATAGTGAAAACACCTAAACTCGCTTAACCAGTGTTATAATTTGTTCGTGTCATATCGGATGCAGGAAATTGATTTGGATTAGCCTGCTGCAAACCTAATTGGATAATATCTGGCACTATTTGAAGCTGGGGGGTCGTAAAAAAGCCCCCCTTGCGTGTAAGTCTTTGTCTCATGTTAATTAGAGTTACTAATTAGTAGTTTACGATGTCGTCCCGTCCTAAGCGCAAGGGCACTGTTTCTAACAGCACTGAACAACCAGGACATCTTCCGAAAAATCATCCGTCAAATTCAAGCCCGGATATAGGCAACCAATCTTCTGACCTGAACATGAGACTAACTCAGACTCAACAAGAATTGGAAGCTGTAAAAGCGAATCTCAGGGATGAAATCTCACGTAAAGTTTCCGATCGCATAAAAAATCAACTCCCGCACTCGGCTGAATCAATGATATCTGACGTATATGATTCTTTGATGGTGGAATACTCGCCAAAATTTGATTTTATCGAAAAGCAACTAAAATCACTAAAAAACAGCTTCATGATACTCGAAGAGAGAGTGAAAAAGATCGAAAGTAGACTTGACGATATTGAGCAGGAAAATAGGCTGGATTCACTTATTTTCAGTGGTGTCAAACAAGCTCCGGGTGCTGATGTAAAATCGTGTATTAATAATATTATCTCGGACAAGATGGGCGTACAAGTTTATGTTTCGGAACTAACTAAAGTGTATAGATTTACCCTTCCAGAGAATCCTACGCGGCCTGATATGATTGCACCGGTACTCGCCCAGTTTTCGTCTAAGGATGTGGCTAGAAAGGTATTTGCTGCTAAGAGCAAACTGGCCAAATCTGGTATATTTGTGTCTGAAAGTTTAACTAAGAAGCGACGAGAAATTCTGCAACTGGCTCGTGATAGGTTAGGTAACCACAACGTATGGTCCGATCACGGCCGTATTTTCGCTCGATCTGGAAATGACGCTCGGACACGCCGACTGTGGAGTTGTGACGACATATAATCTGAGTTTTTTTTTTTTTCTTTTCTTTCGTTTTAGTAGTTATAAATGTGTACTTTAGTATTTACATTCTTTCGTAGTAATAGTTCTTTAATAGGAAGTAGGATAAATTATTTATGAATGTTTTCACGATTACTTCAGTTAGAACAAAATCGCTTTTCGTTGGATAATATTTTGTCGAGTGATGTTGGTAGCCGGTCGGAATTTTCGGATAAACAGCCTGCAAGGCTTAGTAAATATGTTGCAGTAGATGATGTGAGTGCACCCGTTATGCTGTCCGGATTCCAGATTCTCCACTGGAATTGTCATTTAACTACTTCACATGAAGATGTAGTTGATATAATTAATAAACTTAACAGTGAGGTGCAAGTGATAGGTATTTGTGAATCATTTATTAGTGAACAATGTCCTGCTTCGTTGTTTAATTTTCCAGGTTACACACTTATTTCCAAGAACCGGTCATTGATGGGAAGGGGAGGTTTAGCATTCATAATCAAGGATGATATAAAATTTAAAGTAAGGGAAGATTTATCTTTATGGATTGAAGGTAAGATTGAAACTTTTGCTATTGAAATAGTGACAAGTAATAATAATCCACTTCTTATTTCATCGGTGTATAGACCCCCTGGTGCTAGTCCGGATTTTTTCCTAGAGGAAATTGAAATTTTAATATCTGAAATAAATCGAAATTTTGATAAAATTGTAATCATAGGTGATTTTAATTTTGATTTATTAGATCTTCAAGCCAAAAATTTGGATTTCCTTAATGTCATGCTTTCATTTGGTCTTTTCCCATTAAATTCTATCCCATCCCGATTAACAGACCATTCTGCAACTTTGATTGATAATGTTTTCGTCACTGAAGTTATGGTGGAAGATAGCATGTGTGACGTATTAATCCATTCTGGTTCGGACCACTTACCGCTTCTTTGTTTGTTGCAGAAGTTATCATATTGTAAAATTAAAAGAAAAAATAAGATTCTTCGGCGTGACATGAAAGAAGTTAATCTGGCTAAATTTAAAAATGAAGTTAGTTCGTTGGATTGGGAGGTGGTTTACAATGAAAAGGATGATGCTTCAAAAGCTTTTAACATTTTTTCAGATATTCTTTACCCTGTGTTTGAGAAAAATTGCCCATTGAATAAAATTAATTGCAAGAAAGCTAAACCGAGAAAGCCGTGGATAAATGATGAAATTTTGAGTTTAATAAGACAAAGAAATAAGTTGTATTGTCAATATCTTGATAATCCATCTGAAATGATTTTAAATGAGTTTAAAGAGTTGAGAAATTATGTAAATAATTCAAAAAGAAATGCAAAGAATGAGTATTATTTAAACCGTTTGAAGATTAAGGAAGGTAATATAAAAGATACTTGGGGAATTGTCCGTGAAGTGATAGGATGTGAAAAAAAAGATATGTGTATAACCAATTTAAAAACTAGTAATAGAATTATTCATGATAAATTGGAAATAGCAAATTACATGGGTGATTATTTTTCGAAAATTGGTAGTGTTATACAGAATGAAGTGTCTAGAGGTAGTTGTGCCGTCAACATTAAGGTAAATCCTTCAAGCATGCAGAATGGGTTTGAATTTGTACCATGTAATGTAGAAGAAGTTGAAAAAATTGTTTGTAGCCTTAAATCAAATTCTTCTGGTGTAGATGGATTGAACCTAAAGGCTTTTAATTATGTGTCGGTGTATCTTTTACCGGTACTGGTTCATTTAATTAATCTCTCAATGGTTAAAGGGCATTTCCCGTCGGAACTGAAACAATCTAAAATCATACCTTTACATAAAGGTGGGGACCCCTCAGAACCCTGTAATTGGCGACCAATTTCCATTTTACCTTTATTTAGTAAAATTTATGAAAAAGTTATTTATAAACTATTGTATGATTTTTTGGATTTTTTGTATAATTTTGAAAATTTTGTATAATGGACAGTTTGGTTTCAGAAGTAAACATTCCACTAGTCATGCAGTACACCATCTTTTAAGTTTTGTTGATAATGCATTTGAAAATAATATGATTCCTTTAACTGTTTTTGTAGATTTCCGTAAGGCTTTTGACACTGTTGATTTTAATACTCTTCTTAGTAGACTAAGTGGGCTTGGGTTAGGTAGTACTTGTGTAAAGTGGTTTTCATCGTATTTGCATGGCCGGACTATCAAAGTTGCTTTATCAGATATATCAAGCAGAGAGTTCGGTGTTAAGTGTGGAGTGCCTCAAGGTTCCGTGCTGGGACCTCTACTTTATCTTATTTATGTTAATTCGTTGGCTTCACATGTTGGAGTTGAAGCGCTGACCTCTTTCGCGGACGACACTGCGATAACAGTAATTGGTAGTTGTTTGGTGCAGGTTGCACATAAGGCTAATTTGGCACTTGAACGTTTGCGCAGTTTTACAATAGGTAGTTCCCTAGCAGTTAATGCATCTAAAACAAATTACATTATATTTAGTAGAACAGGTAGGTTACTTAATGATAATAATAACATTTTTTTTGGACATTTACCCATTAAACAAGTTTTTGAAATTAGGTATTTGGGGTTTTATTTAGATAATAATATTAGTTGGAAAAAGCATTGCAGTGTTATTGGTGCTAAAATGGCTAGGGGTCTAGGAATTTTGAGACGTGTAAAAAAAACTTTTCCGTTCAAGATTTTAAAAATCATTTATTTTTCCCTTGTTCATCCTTATATAGATTATGGTTGTGTTCATTGGGCTAGTAATTTCTTCTCTAATTATAAAAGGATCCAGATTTTGCAAAATAAAAGCATTCGATTGATTGCGGACATAAAAGAGCAGGTTGAATCCAAAACTACTGCTAGCTTTTCCCGGTGTAATGTTTTAAATGTTGGTCAGATTCGTGACTACCAGGCATCAATTTTTGTGTTCCAGAGCATGAAACATATATGCCCTGAGTATTTTCATGATTATTTTTCCATGAATCAGGAGTACCATAATTATGATACAAGAAATTCACAACTTTTAAGCCATGAACAAAGAAAAACAGTTCGATCATCATATGTGGTTCGGAATCTGGGGCCTTCTGTTTGGAATAGTTTGCCGGCTGGCATCAGGGAGTCTGTCACTTTATATGGGTTTAAAAATAAATTGAAAATGTTTTATTTAAGTAATAGGTTTTGAAGGGCAGTAGGTTTTTGATGTCTTTTTTTTTTGCAGTTTATTGATGTGGGGTGGGGACTGAATACCAGTAAATGATATTTAATATGATTATTTTGTTCATGTGTATGTGTTGTTATTTTTTATATATAAGATAGGCTAGGTGGTTAATCATGAGATGTTATGTTTAGATATTTATTTATAAGATGTAAATCATAATATTAAATTGCAGCACAAGTCCTTAGGACTTTCTTTTTGCTGCAACAATTTATTAGTGTTGTCATTTTTTTTATTTATGTTTGTATTGTGGATAAAATAAAACTTACCTACCTACCTACCATCACTTCTACACAATGAGCTCAGTTCAACGATTGACTGTTGTCTCGAATCTGAAAACGACATTTCATGACTAGTTCGAAGTGTAGGAATCTTATTAGTGTTAGGACCACAGACTGTCTTTAGAACTTGTATGACAAGTTAAAATTATCCATTTTATAGAGAGAAATGACTGGATTTCCAGAGTTCACATTACGGCTGATAAGTTCTTCATTTCGAGTAATACTAGGTAAAACCAAGACTTTACCTGATAAATCAATCCAAAATTTTGTATGCTGTTTAATGAATTAAATATATTATTTTTATACCTAAGTTTTTAAGATAATTTTAATTGCATACTGAAAGTTACTGATATCACAGCTCCGGTAAGACTTTGAAAAACATTATAGATTAGTTTGTTGTTGCGAGGCTACGTATTTACTTTTGACCCCCTAAATCAATATTCTTGTTTTTTATACTTGGCTTTTATGTCTTCAGTAAAGAGCTAGTTTTCTTTAATCCTAAAAACATAGGAAAATATCGCTAGTTGATTCATTTGCAAAAGTTTTACTGATAAACGTTAGATAGGCTTGGAATTAATAAATTTTTTTTCATTTTACGTTTCAACTTCACTTTTTTCTTCCCTCGAAAAACTTTATTTTTTCAAATTAATCCACAGAAACAGGCCAGTTTTCTTTATAATAATTTATTACTATCCATCAAAAACCAGACCAGACAAAGGAAATTGAGATATATCATTTTGCCCTCTGAAACGTAATACTTTCACAATTGCAGTTATAATAACATGATATATAAGAAACTTGAATCATGGTTGCAGCTACTGCTAATAATTGGAACTACTATTTTGATTCGTCTTAAAAGTAAAGTTTATTGCAAAAAGAAATTTATAGTGATTTCGAAAATAGGCCTGATATCCCTCAAAAATGACGTCAGATCAAAATGAAAAGTGTACCATTGGAATCAGCATGGTCGAAAACCTTACACAGGCTAATTACAGTCCCATTCCTTGAACAACAAGGAAAATCACTTTTTTGCATTGGTAGCACTGATCTGTCTCCCGTTTCTTTTTTTCTTTTTTCCCCAAGGCTCATATCTACGTGCTTTTTATAAATTCTACTATCTGCAAGTGCCATATGACACTAAAATGGCACTTGTTGTGCCATTTCTCAAGGGGTGGCACTAGCAGGCTACCAGAACATCGTAGACAGATTTTTTATAGCTCATATCAAAGATAAAGCTCATATCTTCGTTCTTCTTATAATTTGCACCATATGCAAGTTCCAAATGGCACTAAATTGGCACTTTTGGTGGCAAGTCTCAATTGGAAAGCTGGGGCTATTGGGCTGGCAGAACTCATACGAGTTATGTTTAATGGCTCATTTGAAAGCTATTGCCCATATCAACGTGTTTTTTTTCTATATTATTAATTCAACTATTCGTAAGTGCAATGTAGCAACTGAAACAACAGTTTTGGTGCCACTTCTTGAGTAGAGCAGGTACTATTGTAATAGTTATATTCCAGAACCCTTAACCCTTAACTCCCCCTTTAGTAAGTTTCATAAATCGTCTGCTCATCAGTACGTTAATAGCCTTAGCAGTGATTAAAGTATTGAAACTAGTAGCAGTAGTATGTACATAGTGCCTTTTGTTTAGTTCAACATCCCCTTCAACATGCAGGGAAAGTTTTGTAGTAAAGTTTTTTAGTTGTAATAGTAACAGTAGTACAAAGCATGCACATATTGCCTTTTGGTTAGTTCAACATTCCTCTCAACATCGTCTAAAAACTTCAACTTAATACTCTAAGCCTTTACTAAGATATTGCTGACACGCCCTTTTGACAACCAACATCCAAATGGGGTTTATGATTTAGCTCAACCTCCACCTCAACATTTCATTAGAATTTCACCATAATACCCACAAGCTTAGTAGTAGTCGTAGTAGTAGTTGTAGCAGTAGAATCAACATAATGACTTTTGGTCAATTTAACATTTCCCTCATCATGCCCTGAAAGCTCCATATTAAAACGAAAATAATAGTAAAGAAGAGAGGGACGAGGATAATACACGCCAGTGAAAAATATGGACTATAACACAAATATTTTGGTCAAGACCTCCGCTTGACCGTCCTCAGTACAGAATAAAACCGATAGAATAGCAGTAGCCTACAATTAAACTAATTAGCCAGAATGTTACTATCAATTAAACAAGCCTATATATAACATAGTTACAATTCTTTTCATTAATCTGTTCATTAAACTGCACGCCAAACAAAAATAAAACAAAAGAAAACAGTGGATTTATTTACATGTTTAGTTTCAAGCACAGAAATAACCACAAACTAAATTTGATTAACATCAATGATGGTGATCTTCTTCTTTAACAAACCTCAAACCACAGTACCCACATGCTTTAGGGCCAGGCTTATCCTGAAAGAAAAAATAATAAAAGAAGCCCTTTACATAATTAACTTATTTGCATAGGACTAACATGGGCTATTTGCTTAACCAAATATTACCACAGAGCTTTACATTCAAAAAAGAGAAACAGAGAGGGAAAGAGAGAGAGAGAGAGGGAGGGAGAGAGGAAGAGAGAGAGAGGGGGGATGGAGAGAAAGAGAGTAAGGGAGGTTATGTTGTCCACTTCAAATCATGGAATATTTCAAATTGACACAATTTTACAGAAGTTGTAAGCCTATCAAAAACAAACCTAAGAAGTATGAAACTATAGTAGTTTCTCGTCCTAATCATGTGTATTTTACTCAAACAACTGAATTTTAACCATATGCAGTTTTTATTCATTGTATTAGACAAAATAAATGAGATCAGTGCAAGACTTAAAAAAAAAAAAATGGAAATCTTAAGACACAGAAAATTCACACAACACTAATTTACTGTTCTGTTACTAAAACAGAATACTCTTTTTGAATACAGCATGATGAAAACAAATATTTTAAGCTTCCCAGATATAAGTAATCTTACCCCTCCACAGGAGAGAATTGAAAAAATTCACAGTCTAGATAGAAGAATTAGAATTCTTTATTAAACCTGCTACAAAGAATCGGAGCCCCTCACTCAAACAGAGAAATTTTCTATAGCCTTTTGCAAGGAATTAATTTTGTTTTGTTGTTTAACACAAGACATAAAGTAATGAAGCTAGGTCTTCAATATTTGCATAAAAAACACTAAAGGTGTTTTTACTTAGTTTCCACAAATTATAAATTGCTAATTCATTTCCTTCCAAAATATTTGTATTTACAGTAAAAATGTTGACTTGACCTGACTTAGGTCTCCTGCCGGGTGCTGCTCGGCGTGGACAGTGATGTCTGCCTCCTTCCTTCGCTTCGGTCCAGTGCAAACGTTTGTGCTTCGCTTGGTCTGATGTTTGTCATCGCCAGAAACACGAACAGGCTTTCGAACCATTATTTCTTTGGTCAGCCGCGAGGTCGCTTCCTACTGGCTTCTGTAGGGTCAAAGTCAAAGATCGTCTTTGCGGGTGAAGTCGACTATAGAATCCACCAAAGAGCTTCTAGGTTCACTGAGTTGAACGCGGCACAGAAGTCAACGAAGGCAAAAAAAGCCTTACATCAGAACTCTGAAGCTTTTTCTTTTATCAGTTGACTCGTGAAAATCTGTTTGATGGTTGAATGGTCCAGAATGAAACCAGCTCCCTCCAGTCACCGAATTGTACGAATAATATTCTGACATAAATCCAGAAGGAACATTGTGAAAAGTTTTCCGGGAACTGACAGCAAAGTTATTCATGGTAACTCGAGCAATTTCTTGTAGAGCCTTTCCTCTTCCATAATGGGATACTGACACCCTTCCGCCAATCTTCGGGGATTATCTCAGTTTGCCAAATTATAGAGAACAGAGTATAGAGTATAGAGGAACAGAAGCATTGCAGGGCCTGGATATTTCAGCAGTTCAGAGCTTAAGCCACAGATACCGGCGGTTTTATTATTCTTGAGCCTTTTAACTGCATTTTCGACTTCTGAGGGGCTGAAGGGCTCATCTAGAGGAAAATCTGCTTCAATTTTTTGACTGCTAGACTGGGTAGGACTATCATTTGGAGGGACAGACGGGCTGGCATTATTTAGGAAGAAGCAGAAGTGGTCCTTCCACTGCTCAAGACAGGAACCTTCATCAGAAAGAAGTGTCCAACCCCTGGATAGGATAGGTCCCAAAACGAGAGTTTTATAATCTGTTAGATCCCGGAGATGTTTGAACACACTACGGTTAAAAAATGTTGAGTTGTACAATTATAAAATATGGTAGTTCAAAGTTCCAATTTTTTTGGAAAACAGAAAAATTTTGAAGCTATTTTAACAAACATAAGACAATTCTGAATATATGCATTCATCTTGTAAAGACTGGAACAGTGATACTATAAAATAACACCTAAAAGCTTACAAGGTTTATGAATACTTTAGGGTGACCAAGGGCTCCACCACCTCCATTACACGAAACTATCCTTTCCTTCACTATTTTGGGTGGCACCTCAGCAATTAGATTGATTGCAAACTTTTCATTAATTTGCTTAGGCTTGTCAGTAAATCTTGCCAGTCGTCTATCACTATCTTCCCATTCCTGAAATTAATACGTGATTAAGATTTAAAAAAAAAGAAGCATACCAACACAAAAAATGTAGAATACCAACTTTGGTCTATCTCCTTTAGTCTACTGCCCATTAGCCTGACAGCTTTAATGCTGTGCACTTTGGCCCAAAGCCATTCTTTTGTTGTCAAGATGTCTCCTTATGACAGGAACTCTTGATCATAGCATTGCATGGCTTACGGTATAACATGCCTCAACAAATCCTAGAACCACACTTGACATCAATTTTTAGCAGAAAGGAAAACATATTGTACATCACTTGAATTGGAGCAATACAAATGTTTTCAATACATATGGTAGCGAGGCAATGACCCCGTAAAATTGATATTTTACCTATTTTACCGGTATTTTACATATTTTACCGGTATCTTACATATTTTACTGATATATTTTACGACGCCTTGCAGTTTTCAAAGCATAAAAGCGCGAAGAGACTGGCAGAAAAAGGATTGAATGCGATTTTGTTTTGTGTATAGCTGTGTTCCACGGTTTAAAAGGCCGACAGTCTGGCTTGGATCTCTTGTTGTCAGAACGGTAAAGTGTATTATAGTAAAGGTAATTAAAATTTTCAAATGGTGAAATATTAGCTGAAATAAAATTACATTAATCCTGTGAACTACTTACATTAGTTCTGTGAACTAATGTTCACAAAAGAAGAGAAAATTATAACGGCAGATATTTCATCAGGGACTTCTGCCCAGCCGTCTTCAGTGCTCAGAAAAAGGAAAGAAAATTAACCTTTTGAATTAACTCTAACAGAGCAGGAGAAAGACAGAATCGAACAAACCCAAAAACCAAGCCAGAATAAATGAAAGACTTTTCAACAATTTGACCGGGCAAGAATTATCTGATTAGTGATTGACTTAGCTTGTCTACTGACCTAATCTTCATTAAAAGTGTGGTCAGATGATCTTAATTTAAACTTAGGAAAAATACTATTTGAATCCTTTAATTTTAAGTTATTATAAACTGGGTTTATAGGAATATTTCCAGTATCTTTATTATGTCACTTGGTATTTACCAAGTGACATATAGCAAATGCAATTTCTGTCTGTCTGTCTGTCGGTCCCGGTTTTGCTAGTTCGGGCACTTCCAGATAAGCTAGGACGATGAAAGCTGGCAGGCGTATCAGGGACCAGACCAGATTAAATTCGAAATAGTCTCTTCCCTAATTCAACCATCTGGAAGGGGGGGGGGCGAGCGAACGAGATAGCTGAGAAGAATTTCATTTGCCAATAAAAGAAATGATTGTACTTCTTAAGTGTGGCTTGCTGGTCCAGGGGTATGATTCTTGCTTAGGGTGTGAGAGGTCTCAGGGTCGAATCCTGAACCACCTCAATTTTTACATGAAGAAGATACGAAACTAGATACGTTATCAATATAGCGATCGCTGAAAGTTGGCAGGCGTATCAGGGACCAGACTAGAATAAATTAGAAATAGTCTCTTCCCCGATTCAACCATATGGGGGGGGGGAGTGGAAGGATGGTTAATTCGAAAAAATTAAAAAAATGAGGTATTATTAACTTACGAACGGGTTATCGGATCTTAATGAAATTTTATATTTAGAAGGACCTCGTGTCGTCTCAGAGCTCTTGCTTTTAAACCCGGCCGGATCCGGTGACATTGGTGGGAGCTTGAGGAGGAAACTGGTAATCTTAACTGGAAAACGCTTAGAGTGGAGAGATCGGGATGAAACTTAGTGGGAAGAATAAGCACACGTCCTAGATACGTGATTTACATAAATAGACCGGATCCGTTCTCTTTGGGGGAGTTGGGGGGATTTCCAGTGCTTTAGCGAGTTCGGTGCTTCTGTACGTGCTAGGACGATGAAAATTGGTAGGCGTGTCAGGGACCTGCACGAATTGACTTGATAACAGTCGTTTCCCCGATTCGACCATCTGGAGGGCTGAAGGCTCTTGGCTCTCCCGACCACGTCACAAGTGCCATATGAGCTCTTGGCTCCTGTTTGAAGCAGGGTCTCTATTCATGGATTTTTTTTAATTTTAATTGCCTTCCTAAAAGAATATGGAAAGCCATTCGCTTCAAATATTAAATTTCTTATCAAAAAGAACTACATGATCTGGATTTTCAGCAATTTAGATGGCCAAAGCAGAATCAATATCCTCATTTTCATTTTAAATTTTGCATCTCAGAGAAATCTTGTGATAATGTCGTCTTTTTCCGGGGAGCCAGCGTTTGCCCCCCTAGAAAATACCCTCATCAGAATATTCTCCTCCCCCCACTGAAAATCCCCCTATTTTCCCTTTGGACAATTCAGGATTTTCACTAGAAGGGGAATTGAAATTTCTACTCTCCTGTTTTAGTCAGGGTACTGCAATACCTATAGTAAATATTTTTTCCCAGAGGCACTTCTGGTGAAAGGAGTGATCGAATAAGCTTTGGAGGGGGCTCACTCAATTGGAAATGGAAAGTTACAGTGCTCTTTTCTAAGATTTAGCCTCATTTTCAACCAATTCCTGCCGAATGAGTTGTTACTTGCTGCAGTGTATAAAAAAAATTCTTATCCTAGTTTAATGGCCCTTGTGTTTCAGCAGTTGTTTTGAAAGAATCTTCTGATAAATACAGAATTAGCTCTAGGGGAGAGACGACGGGAGAGTGGATGGAAAAATTGATATATAATCCTAAGGGTCGTGTCCAGAACATTCGTTGGGGGGGGGGGGAGGGGCTTCAGAACAGGCATGGTTACCTGAATCAGAGTCTAAGTTTAAAGGAGAGGAGCTAGATTTGCAAGCAAATCCTTCTAACAGTCTTAATGACTGTGAAAGTGACTGAATGTTCTGCTATTATGATCCGGTGCTTACTTGATCAAAATCATCAAAGAGTTACAAACCTCTATTTTACTTATATTTGGTACTTTTATAAAAAAAAAAACGAAAAATAATATGTATATGATATGAGGAATATGGCTGAATACGGCTATTTAAATATGTAAGGCTGTTAGGATAACATTTCTTATGCTTAAATATAATAAAAAAAGACTAATTTGATTTTACTCCCAAACAATGGTAAATGTAATTTTTTTGTAATTTCTTAGGTTTAAATACAGAAAAAAGTGACTAATTTGATTTTACTCCAAAACAATGGTAAATATATTTTTTTTTTGTCACAAAATGGATGCCCGAAATCAGGCACTGTCCAAGAGGTATTACCCTAGACACAAGATTACCAAAGGGATAAGCTAGACGGTTAATTGAACTGATGAGACTAGATGAAGGCATTACCTTTTTTTACGCCCAGTAAAATCAGAATCATTCAAAAATTTGGTACTTATCTCTTATAGCCCCGACCTCGAATTCTTCATCTAAGTAGAACCTAAGTAGAACTGATTTTTCTGATCATGTGTGAAATTCATTTAGTTTGCGATATAAATTGAATGAATGCGATCTGTATCATAGGTTTTTCCCGGTTATACTTAGATGAAGAATTTAAGGTCAGCACAATAACAGATAAGTATAAAAAATTCCATTAAAAACTGTTAGTGATGCTTAAAAAGAAATGCTCAACTTGTCTTATAGCTACAGGGTACCTCTAAAATACCAATTTTACCCTGTATTTCCTAGGGAGTACCTTATTTTACCAATTTTATCTTATTTTACTAATTTTAACAATTTTACTTACCGAGTTTTTATTTTACCGTAATTTTACAACGCTAGCCACAACCCCCATAAAACCACGTGAAATAAAGAGTGCCATTTGCAGCTTAGTGAAAACTAGACAAATGGGTCTGAAATCCACCAAATGATATATAAATTCTTTACTTTGCAGCCAACGTTCTACATTGATGAGCAAAATGAATTAAAAGGGAAAAATATAGCTACAAAAAAAGCTCTTTTAAAACAATAAACTAAATTAATTGTCAAATGTATTTCTTCTGATAACTTTTTGCTGATTCCTATGAAATTGATTGAATCTAGATGGACGAATTTTGTTTTTGATGATTATAATACAAAAAAGATGCTCAAAATATATGCTTATTTTCAATTAAGTTTAACCTGTTTAATTTATTAATTGTCCTTAATTTCTATTTGTTTAGCTTGACTTATTATACAATTTTTTTTGTTCCTTTTAGGTTTTAATGTTACTTTTTAATTTTCTAAAAAAAAGATTTTTGGGAAACATTTAAAAAGAATAAACTTAATAAAGAAATTTTCGAGCCAAGCTAACACATATATTTTCTTTGCCTTCTGATAATTTCCTACATACAGTTGTTGCTTCCACACGGATGATAATGATTAATTGACTCCTAGACCTACGAGAACAACTCCTAGAAAGAACAATAGAAAATCTCACGAATTTTCATTCAAGCCACTCTTTTAAAAGGCAAAACCTTTAGAAGGAACCTTAGACATTCCTGTGAAATAGCTCCTGCCTCCTAAACATGTTTATTCACATTTATAATAGACAAAGTAATATCATCATTTTCACAAATATATTACTCGGGCTATTATTTCTGGTGATTTCCTTTTATGATTCAGCCATAGTAGCATCTTTTTTTAAGTTTCAGATGATAATTCATTTTAATTTGTTTTTTGAGGCTTGACCTATTTATTCATAGTAACTTTTATTCCTTTTAAGTTTGACTTACCCCTAAAATTGGTATTCTTTCAAGTTTTACTTACCCCCTTAAGTTGTTCTGCAAGTTTTAGAAGATACTGACTACAAAAATAGGACTCAAATTGCCATTTCAAACACAGATATGGTAATCCTAAAACAAAACACAGCATGTAGACTACATTTTCCCAAGCATTTTCTTATTCTAACTTGTGCCAAGAATTCCCATTGAATTCAAAGAAAAAAAAACTTAATATATTGCCGAAGATCTTCCAATTTGAAAACAGATTTGTAGCTTTCGACGGGTAACATTAAATTTAATGAATTTTATTTATTTGAAATCAACATAAAAGCTAATTATTTTGATGCATCATCTGTTATCAAAATTCCATTTTTTAGAGCTTTGGTGAATGCTTGGTGAAGTTGCTCCTTACTTACAGTTCATTACCATAAACTGTTTGATTGTTGTGAATCCAAGATTCCAAAAGTTGTTTCCAATTTATTGTATGTCCAAGGAACAGCATTTTCTTCTGAAACAATTCTCCTGGTTATTAGTTTATAGTGCCTTTCTTGACCCTTTCTATGCAACACAAGGACACCCTGAAAAACACTCTCTGAGTAACAAACCAACTAAACCCAACTACCTGCTAGCTTACTGACTCCACAGATAAAGGGGGTCACTCCACTGTGTTATTAGCCAGTCTACACTGTCAAGATAGTGATTTCTCAGCCTGCAACACAATTGTCTTAGTCAAACAAATAATAAATTCCAAAGATGCTAATTCAAGACAAAATACAGATGGAAGACCACCTATCCACCACTTTTATCAGCCACCAGAAGACCAACCTTTTAACCAAAGAAAATAGAGGACTTTAAAGACCTGGATTCAATTTTAAGATCCTCCATTTGATCTTAGGGACAATATAACACTCTTGTTTTCTTAAAGTTAGACATTCAAAAATTAAATCCAAACTAATGAAGTAAAAATTGAAGCAAATACAAAGGCTACCCAGTCTATTGACTCCTACTTATACTTCAAAGTTATCTTCTATAGATTTTCGTTTTGAGAAATATGAAGACTATAAAATTTCTACAGAGATGGCTAAATTGGGGAGTATCACTTCAGTTTAGGCTTCAAACTGGAAACTTCTGAGACAATTGAGATAAATAATGATATTCGATTGTGTCTTTTAAAAAGTGCACTTCTGAAGTAGATAGGTATACCCAAAATTTTTATCATATTTCACTGATGGATCCCTGTTATTTTCCAGCAGCCCCATTTATAAACTTATATTTCAATTCAATTTTCAATTTTCTCATTTGTTTTTGTCTGAAGTCTAAATATAACCCTCGCTGTTAATATCAGATCCAAAGCTGAGCTAGTGTGTTTCTTTGATGTCATGAGCAACCCTAAAGCTGCAATTTTTTCTTCTAATGATGAACTGATTGGATTGCCGGAAATTGATAATACTGCTAAATCATTAGCCACCCTTAAAGACGCTTTAGAAAAAAAATACCTGGTGGAAAAATGAACACCATTTAAATCTGTGACAAATTACAATCAGGGTTGCCACCCCTAGTGATTTATCACTATTTCTAGTGATTTTTTATGTTGCCTAGTGATTTTCTTCTAGGTAGAGATTTTACACGATATAACGTTTAGATTCATGATTCAATCAAATAAATCATACAAGAAGCTACTCCCACGTCCCTTTTCGCCCAAAAAATGGTTCGATAAAAAGTTAAGCATAGTTGAAAGGTTCAAAAACTATACCTTCAGGTTTAACATGACCCACACAGCCCCCAAGGATAGATCTGGGGATTAAAATATGCTAACTATGATACGGATCATGTACGATCTATGAAAACTAGTTTCATAGCCACAAAGACAAGTAAAGGATGCTAGAATACATTGGAGTTGTATAATTTGGGCTATATATTTGCACATAGGAGTGTGGGGGCAAGGTAAGGTTAAGTTGCTTTACCCTCACATTCCTCTAATGTGCAAATATTTATCCCAAATTATGTTATTGAAGTACATTATTTTCATCACATTTTCGTATATTTCATTAGGATTGACATAACTTTACTTCTTGCATGTGTTCCATTTAATTAACAAGAACCTCTTTTTTAATAAAATAAGATTAAATTTAAAACCCCCTTAAGAGGGTTGTATTAAATGAGATAATTATGAAGGGTGGGACACACTTTTTCCACGAAAATATAAAAAGGCCATTTTCAAAATTGTCGCTGGTGTCCCAGTAATTATATTAGCTCAACTAGAATAAAAAGAAAATAGTTTCTACATTTTTTGGGAAAAAAACTGGAGTTTTGGATTAACAAGGGAAAGAATTAAAAAGAAAAAGCAAATGTTTCGATTAGATCACCAATAAACAATTTTCTGTGATCAGGGTATAAAAAATTCAAAAGAAAAAGCAAATATTTTGATTAGATCACCGACAATCAATTTTCTGTGATCAGTGTATAAGCCAAGGGTTGAAATTCAGGGAAACAATGGGAGGAAGAAATTTCAAGGGTAATTTCCGCTTGAGAAATACAAAATATCAATCTAAATATATTTTTCCACATCTAGAGGGGTAAGTTTACCCTCTTCCTGCAACTGCGCCTGCAAAGAACATGGTAAAAAAAAACAAACAATTATTAACTACAATAATGAAGAGTATTATAATTCCAGTGGTTTCTAGAGATTTATAGTCAATAATCTAGTGATTTATGTGCTGATTTAGTGTTTTTTTTAAAAGAATTTAGTGATTTTTTTCTTCAGGTGGCAACCCTGCTGACAATTCTTGTGTCACTCATTCAGTGAAGAAAATGCTAGTTTGCTAAGGAGAGAAAATGAACAATTGAAACGAATAGATACCCTACAAATGGCAATAACCAAGCTATCTCAAACTCCTCTGACTGTCCCTCCAATGAACCCAATAAAATCATATTCTAGTGCTGTTAAAGGCAAGGAATCTTATAGCATTATTCTAGAGCCCACATAAAGAGCCCATAGTGCTGAGAATACAGCTATGTTCAAATCACAACAAAGAGCAGACTCTGTAATGCACAAAATTATGAAAGCCATTAGTGAGGATTCTAAAAAAAATTGTGCTAAGAATGTGTTGTCCAGCCGAAATGATAAAATAATCCTGGAGATGAAATCCTGGCGAGAACTCGAAACAACAATGTTGGCGTTTTCCAGTAAATCCAAGACCATAAAATTTGCTCCAAAAGAATAAAAAAAGAAGAAGAAAAGATCACTCAAAATGATTTTAAATGATCTTCCTGATCTTGGTGAAGCCAACAATTACATTGAGCATATTAAAGAATCAAACCAAGCAATTGCAGATCTAGTCAAAAATGGTGAAAGGTTAAATATAGTAACTGCTTTTAAGGAAAGGCAGTCTCACAGGGTACTATTGGAAATTAGTCCAAAGATTTGGTTTCAAATTTCCATCAACGTGGCATCATAAGAGATTTTTTGATGGCCTGCTGTGAGGACTATATTAACTTGACTTGCTGTACAAAGTGATGTAAGTATGGTCATAGAACATACAAGTGTAAAGGGTCTCAAGCTTGTACCTGGTGTAAGGGGAACCATATTTATGAAAATTGCCCCAAGACCTTTTCCAGCCACCCATCTTGTGCATCTTGCCATAAAAAGAACATGCAAACCGCATGCCTCCTTTCAATAGTCTAAATGCCCTGCCACCTGTCAAATTAAAGAGATGCTATCTAAAAATATACGCTTCTCTTTAATTTATGACCAACATTCATATCTCTACCTCTTTAAAATTCCTGCAAATCAACCTACAACATTCTTTTGCGGAATCTTCACAGTTACAGTAATATCTCTTAGAATTAAATCTGGACATAGTGTTACTTCAAGAGCCATATATCAGCAAGTTTGGAAAAATTTCTGGTGTTTTGGATCAGTTTAGAGCTTTCTCCAAGTATGACAGAGAAAAGAAATTTTACACAGTTCTACACTCTTTCTTACAATACTTGAAAGAAAGTCACTCAAAAATTACTTGCATTATGAACAATCAAATAATGAATGTGTTACTATCTCAGTCTATTTAAAAAACAGACATCTAGCAATAGCTTCACTTTATTGCCCCCCCCCCCCCTTAAAGTTCTTTAAATAATCAGCTGTCTGCTAAAGACTGCTTAAAACTTCAGTGGTAAATTCAATGCAAAAAGCCCACTTAGGCTATCCAATGCTTCTACTGATGCAAAAGGTAAAGAACTGGAGGACTTCATCTCAAGTAGCTCTTACAAAGTATTAAATGACTTGGATTCACCCACTTATGGTCCTGATTTGTATTCCAGTCCTGATTTGACTCTAACAAATGAAAAACTTATGTATTATCTGTAAAACTGGCATGCAGTTGAGGATTACCTTCCCTATCAGACCCTAAGTACATTCGTTTTAAGTTATTGTTTAGTCCTAGTGAACATGTCCCTATTGCTAATTCTAATTTTAACTTTACCAACTGGAGTGCTTTCAATGCTATTTTGTTGGTTAGTATTGAAGATATTTATCCCCTGTTTTCTCAGCCAGAAATAGACCAAGCTATAAACGTATGACAAGTTTAATCCTTAAAGCTACCTCTCAATCTACCCCTGTTTACTCCTGTTAAGGGGTAAACAGGGGTAGAGAAAGTTTACCACTTACAATTAACTTCTAAAGCAATACACTTATTATATAGGTAGTTTTTTTTTCTTTTTTTCCTTTCTGTGTTTTTGTTGTGTTTATTTCTCTTTTTTTAGTGTCATTTAAAAATTTTTGTAGTTGTAGATGGGAAATTTCCAGGTTTCCAGTTCAGTCATTAATAAATTATCTATCTAAGCCTAAATTAGAAATGCAATAGGTTTTGCATTGTTTCTTGAAGCAACAGGTCATGTTAGACAATGACGACTTTAACAATACACCCTTATATACATGGCAGAACTAACACTGAATGAGCAATCACCATTAAGAAGATCTAAATACAATGAAGACAGAAGAGCCATAGACAAGTTGAGCATTTTGCAGGAAAAATCTAGCAACAGGCCTAAAAAGCCAGTCTTCTATTCAGATCATAGACAGAACAAGAAAGAACAAACAATGTCCATATAGACTAGGATTTATTGATTGAGTGATTTAATAAAAAGAAAAGGCTAGGGAAATGGTAACCTTTTAGGTACAGGAAAATTGGACTTACATTCTCTCAACCAGCAAATATAACTAAGTCTTGTTATGAATGGGCTACAAAGTTAAGTTAGGTTTAGGCAAATGGCATAGCAATTTGCTGTTCCAGTTCAATTTGCTGTTGCTGTTCCAATATGTTCAGTGCCCCACAATTTGGAATTAACAATTCTCATGTCCGGTATACAATGTACAGCCAAAAATTGCATTGACATTCAACTTCAAACAAGGAATGAAAAAAGAGTCCTAGGTTGGCAAGCAATGAAGCTTCACAAGCACTTGCAATGAGCAATGTCAAAAGCTAACTCAAGTTTTGGCCTGCTGAAATGCACAATTGCCAGCTACCCTTGCAGCCTTTCTGAGACTTTACAAGGCTATTTCAGATCTTTTTTGGAATGTGGTGCATATCTGACATCCCTCTTTTACAAGTGTGACAACAGGCTAATTGTAAGAGTTCAAATATATGCCACTAAATACATCACAGGTTTACAGAATACACCATATGACATAAGACTAGAGCAGCTAGAACTCCCAATACTAGTCTTTTGATGTTGCCGTACATCATAGTTGTCATGTTTGAGAGGTTTCAGGCTCTATAAAACTTCATGCATATTTATTTTCAAAATTAAATTTTACTATTAAGAGTAAGGAAAATAGTAATGACCATTCCTATATCAGCTACAATGCTTTCTCACAAGAGTTTATTTTCAAAAACATGTGTTTAAACTTTTGGTTATTATGAATTGTTTTACCTATTGGACCCTCAATAAGGGCTTAAAATAGTGTTTTTTTTAGAAGCAATTATTGAATTATGAGAGAGGATAAAAAGGCATCAAGTGATGTATTCACTACTATCCTAGCTAAATTATGTTGTCAACTATAAATTTACAATATGACCCTAGGATTCTTGTTATACATAAGGAAACAGGTTAAGAAAATAATTCTTACATCATAATATGCAGAACAATCCTATTTAACTTTTTTTTAAGGGGCATAACCTTTATCTTCACTTCCTTCAATGTTGTACAATTTTAAACAAATATTTCAAAAATAAACATGGATTCTGTCACATTTTTCCATTTTCAAATAGCCTACTATAAATATTTTTGAATTATTTCCTTATTTACCTTAATTTGCACTTCAGAGCAATAAGGTCCAATGGATCTGTGTTGCTCTGTGACTGATGATGACTGACATCTGCTACTGATCTAGATTTTGCCAGCAATATTTCAAGTTCCTGCATGACCACTTGCTATCCAATGACTTCTAGAAAGTTATAGGTGAGGTTGCTGACACTATAGACTCATAGAGGGAATTCGAGTCATTGACAATTCTTTCAGAGAAGAAGTTTTGACACATTCTTGTGTTCACATGGCATTTAGGAAGTTTCTTTGAATGGCCTCTTGCATGGGATTGGTAGGACATATTGAGGTTGAGGAGACTAGATGTGTCATTAGAGAGTCTATGGGTAAGCAGCATGTCACCTTGTCTGCAGTGGTACACCAGAGTAGGTAATTTGAGTTTTTTTAGTCTTTCATCATAGGGGAGGTCTTTCAGCCCATTTATAACCTTGGTGGCATGCCTCTGCATGCCCTCAAGAAGTCTTGTGTTGCCTTTATATTGGGGAGCAGCAATGCAGTTTCCAAAGTCAAGGTTCAGTCTTATGATGACCTTATAAAATTTAAGAAAGACTTTGGGTGATCTGCTTGTAATAAATCTCTTGAGTAGGCCAAGTCCTGTGTTAGATTTAGAAACCACATTTCGTATGTGGGAGTGAAACTTGAGCTGATTATCAACAAGTACATCTAAGTCCCTTTCTTCATTGTGGGTTTGAAGATCAATCCTTGTTTGCTTCTCAGGATCCCACATTGAGTACACTGTGTTTTCATTCTTTGGTCCAAAGTGCAAGATGCAGCATTTGCTGATGTTGAATGACAGTAGCCACTCTTCAGTCAATCATTGATATGGTCAAGATTGGCGTGGAGGCTTGTGCTGTGTGCCAGACCAAAAAGCTTAGAATCATTGGCAAATAGTGTGATATTATTGATGACCCTGGTGACTAAATAATTGATGTAAATCAAGAAGAGGGTTTGGCCAAGGACTGTACCTTGTGGGACATCACTGATGATATTGCAAGGTTTGGAGTATATCTTCTGACCACTGGATCCAAACAGTCTGACCTTTTGTGTGCATTTAGTGAGAAAAGACATGAGCCAATTGACCATCAATTGTTTCAGGCCTGCAGAGAGAAGCTTTATGCAGAGCCTTCTGTGGGAGACCTTGTCAAACACCTTGGCTAGATCAAGGAGAATCAGGTCAATAGGTATCAAGAAGCTTGGTGATGATGTTATAAGTTTCAAGTAGACTGGTTTCCACTGACTTGTTGCAATGAAGTTTCCATGTTGGCTATTAGAAAGTATCATGTGGGTTGTAAGATGATCATGGATTGCATCATTCACATTTCTCTCAAGAAGCTTGGCAACAATGGATGTTAGGCTGATTGGTCTGTAGTTCTCTGCTCTGGATTTGTCCCCTTTCTTAAAAATGGGGGCCACATGCGCCTCTTTTCAATCAGATGGAATAGTGCTGGAGTTAAGCAAAGGCTGGAATATGTTTGTAAGGGGTGCAGTGATGATGCTTGCAACTTCTTCTGGTAACCTTGGATGGATGTTGTCTGGTCCAGCAGATTTGCTGGCATCAAGGTTTGAAAGTTGCTTTAGTATGGCAGCTTTATCTACAATCATATTGGTCATTTGACTAGTGGTGTTGGATAAAGGTGCTGGTGGTAGTTGGTCATCTGATTCAGATGTAAAGATGGAGACAAACTGTTGGTTGAGCAGCTCTGCAATTTCTCTTAGATTGGTTGCTTCACTATCGCTTCTTGTAGCTAAAAAAAAAAGCAGTTCCTACCAGACAGGTTAAAATGAAAACAGAAATTCACAAATTCTCGCAAAATCCAGCCCTAGTTAAGTGTTGCAATGATGCTAAGTTTTGGTTTAGAATCTGGCAAGATTGTGATAGGCCCAAATCCGGTCCTGTTAACTGTATCCATTTATGGACTAAACGAAAATTTGACAAGCAACTGAAAGCTCATTGTACCAAATTAAAAGAAGAGTACTCCTCCAGAATCGTAAGTGACCCAAAACTAATCTGGAAAGCCCGGTTGAGCAAACCGGTTGCTGCAAAAACCCCATGATTTGATTAGCAAAAAAGATTGGGAATTGTACTTTTCCAATGAATTCAGTGCCCCAACCCAAATACGTCTAATCCCTTTGTAAACCAGCTAGAATTGGTATTATCCAGCCAGTGTGTCCCTGATTTTGTTGTTACTTACAGAAGTGTAGATGAAGCTATTTTAAAGCTGAAGAAGAAACATTCCCGAGGTGTAGATGAACTGTGCACACTAAATCTGCTACATGGTACTACTATGCTTATTGAATATCTGATGCTGCTATTCCAGATTATTTTCACCACTGGTATAGTGCCTGACTCTTTTTGTGTCGGTTTGCTCTCACCCATCCTTAAAAAAGGGAAACCAACAGACCAATGCTCTTTGTACAGGCCAATCACTGTTGCTCCAGTGCTCTGTAAAATTCTAGAGATCTTAGTCTCAAAAGAAATTCAATATTTGTGCTGATTGCCTGACCACCAGTTAGGTTTCCGACTGGGTCTGGGTTGTGGTCATGCTCTCTTCAGTCTTGCCGCTATTCTAGCAGATTCTCACGAATCCGGTGATCCTATAGTGATTGGTGCTTTTGATGTGAGTAGAGCATTTGATTTGTCAATTCATGCTCAGGCCCTTTTAGCTGCTTACCAGCAAGGTGTAAACCTCCGTGTCACTAGTGTACTGTACAATATGTATTGCCATTTAAAAGCACATATAAAAATAGGTAATCACATCAGTGGTTGTTCCAGTAAAGAAAGGTGTCCGCCAGGGTTCATTATTATCCCCAAGTTTGTACAATAACAGTGTTTTAAATGCCCAGGCATGTGTAAATGTTTCATGTATCTCCAAGAATATAAATGTGTTGCTACTTACAATATAAATGTGTTGCTACACGGATGATCTATTAAATCTAAGTTGGTCTATTAGGGGTCTGCAATCAAATTTCTCAATCCTGCATGATGAATACCAAAAAATTGGCCTGGCTTTCAATACTTCTAAATCTGCAGTTCTTTCTTTCAACAATAGTCCTTCTCAGCCTGAACACCTCCTACTGGGTAGTGAGTCAATTACCGTTTCATCTCATGTCATGTATCTGGGTTTACCCATAGGCTGCAGCCTTAATAAAACTTGTCTACTGCTTGTCAAACACATCAAGAAAAAACTCTGCACCGCGTATGGATCTATTGTCACCAGCAGACTCCACTTATGCCAAAAGTTCTCACCAATATGTATAACACTGTTGCACTGCTGCATATTTTATATATTGCGCCATTTTGGAATTTATTAACTGACACCCAAAAACGCAAGCTCCGGTCCCTTTATTTTAGGTTTGCCAAGTTCCTGCTGCAATGCCCCTTGTAGACAAGAAATACTTATATGATTGATAAACATATGATTGCAGGCCCCAGTATTGTGGTAAACTGGTTGATTTCTAATTTCCAGGCAAATTGGAACCACCGCTGGCTTAAACATTTCTACAGTTCTTGATTATGTATTTTTCCATGTTGTGTCTTAAATTTCTCTCTGTTTTTTCTTTTCTTTTATTTGTTTTTTCATTGTAATCTGTTTTGTTCCATGTGAAAAATATGGGTAATAAATATTTTACTTACTTACTATTGTCTTCCCTCACCAGACATTTGATGTTGCAGTGGTTATGATCTTTGCTTGAGATGTAGTTCCAGAATTTCTTGGGGTTTTGGGTAATAAATATTTTACTTACTTACTATTGTCTTCCCTCACCAGACATTTGATGTTGCAGTGGTTATGATCTTTGCTTGAGATGTAGTTCCAGAATTTCTTGGGGTTATTTCTGCAGTTGTCTGCAAGTTTGGACTCAAAGTTCAGGTGCAATTGCTTAGTCAGTTGGTGCAGTTTGTTACATACAGTAGCAAACTTAGCATAGTTGGCTTTGTGCCCCTTCTTTTTCTACTTCTTTCAGTAGCGGGATTTTTGGTTCCTCTCTTTCCTGATTTCCCTGGTCATGTATGGTAGGGTTTTAGGTTTGGGGACTCAGTCTTTTTTAGGTTCTGTCTCACTCTTTTCAAAACTTAGAGAATAGACACAAATATTTACAAATGTGATGGAAAAACTAGAAATATAAGGAAAGAAATGAAAATAAAAGTTTGGTAAAATTCTAGTTTAGCTACATTTTGCTATCTTGGAAAGGGCTTATGTTAGGAAAATGAAACTTTCAGAGATGGCTCTACATACAAAAGTAAGTCATCAGAAGGTACTTTCAAGTAGCCTACCTACCTCCACTCCTATTCCCTCTAGAAGGCAGTGACCTTTGATAACCTTTGAAAATGTTTGTGATATGAAAGTGACACATTGCAGAATGGATCTTCTACTTAAATGAAATACAAAAAATTATTTTCAGCAGAATAACTTTGCTCAATCCTAGTTTATGAGGTTTCAAAGATCTGCAGATACATTTCCTAAATTAAAAAAAAGAGTCAATTGATATGACTTAAAATTCTATTTAAATATAAGGAATTGCATTTGCAGGCCTAAAACAAGAAAAAGGGAAACTGACAACTGAAAATTAAGATGAAATGTTGTTTTGTAAAAATTTCAATAGGTCACCTAAGGTAAAAGACCTCTTTTTGGGAAACACCACTTTTCTTTGGCATTCCAAAAAAAGCAATGGCTTTTTGGACCACCCTTACTTTACTATAGCATGATGCAATAGGAGGGTAGTAACAAAACCTTGCCTTCTTGGTCAAATTTTCACCAAGAATTTGCCAGCATAAATTAAGGTAAAATTCTAGTTAATTCACTTCTTGCTATCTTGGAAAGGGTCTAGGTTAGGAAAATGAAACTTTCAGGGATGAATCTACAGACTAAAGTATGTCCCAGGAAGGTATTTTGAAGCAACTACCTCTACTCCTTCTCCCTCTAGAGGGCCCTGACCTTTAAAAATATGTGTGTTATAAAAGTGAAACCTTGTAAAATAGATCTTCTGCTTAATTGAAGTACAATAAAATTGTTTTCAGCTTCATAACTTTGCTCAATTCCATTTTACAAGGCTTTAAAGATATGCAAATACATTTCCTAAA
>NC_088875.1:30025907-30059380 GCF_032884065.1 Artemia franciscana
AGCAAAAAGTCAATGGATTAGAATTTTACCCCCCTTTCTAATATAGTAAAAAGTAGCTAACCTACAATTTTATCAATGGTCCTCCTCTTTTAAACTGTGTTAACTAGGATTATTCTGCACATTATGAAGTATAAATTGTTTTCTTAACATGTTTCCTTATGTATAGCTGGAATCCTAGGTTTACACCAAATTGTACTCAAATTTACCCTTTTTAGAAATGATATAATTAGCCTAGGGCTATACTTTTTAGGATTTTTTAAGTTGTTGTCAGAATTTTTTACTGTTTCCTTCTCAACAGCCCAAACTATATGCTGGTACCAAATACTTCCTTCAGAAGTAAGAAACCAATACATATTTACTATTAAACAATTTTAGCTTCCACAAACACAGTTCTTAGCAAATTATTTTTGTTAGGACATCAAAGACCTTGCTAAAACAGGGACCAAGCAAAATATTGTTTACCTGCCCTGTGTGTGATGTAATATCAGCAGACTTGAAAAGACTACAGGAAAAATCTTCTAACTTGGGTTGTTCTGATTACGTTTTGAATTTTCACTAAATTCATTTTTCCCTCCTTGTTTTCCAGAAAGTCATCGACTTCTTCGAAAACAATGTGGCCAGGGGTTTACTTGTCCGATTACTAATCTGATTAATCCAAGCGTTTTTTGAGACACATATGACGTCAGAGGTTAGTCGGATTATCCCCTCAAACGCTCAGCATTACTTGTCCGTGGGCTGGCACTTTATAACCCCCAAATAAAAAGATTATTTGAGGATTGTGACGTCAATGCTATATATTTTTTTAAATGGATAAACATGTGAAATCGTTAAGTCTAGAGAAAAGACAAGGAAACTGTAAATAATAGAAATAATCTTAGCTTTTCAGTGACCTGTAAGTAATATTATGCATATTTCTTAGTATATAAAGGGTTTTTGGTGTTCTAGGTCTGTCTTGCATAGGCTAAGCTTCATAAGGTGTCAGAAGAAAAGTTTTTTTGTTATTAAAAAGGTTGATTCTTAGGGAGGCAGCTATCACATTGGTGAGTTAGTCAAATGTTATTATATCAAACAGGCCTAGTTTCTAAACCATCCTATAATTATTAGTTGGAAAAAATTTAGAATGATTAGGCCAATACCTATAGCCTTTTATATAGTCTATATTTGTTGAGATTGCTATTTAAACTGGATATTTAAGATACATTAGGGGTAAAATTTTACTTTAGCTACTTTTGGCTATCTTTGAAAGAGGTTAGGCTAGGAAAATAAAGCTTTCAGGGATGTGTCTACAGGCTAAAGTATGTCCCAGGAAGGTATTTTGAAGTACCTACTTCTACTTCTTTTCCCTCTATAGGGTCCTGAAATTTTTGGGTGCCTTATTTTTTGGTTATCAGTTTCTTTTTCTTTGGCCTTAGTTCTTAATTATTCTGGCCTTAGACAACTCCTGTTGATTGAGCAGAACTTTAAGCCATAACACTGTTTTTTTCTAATTCTAGAAATAATCTTTTATGCCACCTCATTATAGGTTAAATATATGGCTTATATTATTTATTCTCCATGAATTTTTGTTTTATTTGATTTCATTGATGTCAGTTGCTTTCTGTTAAAAATACATTTATTTTTTTTACATCAAGCTTCTTCTTTTGTGAAAAAATTTGAACTGTTTTTCTTTTTATATCTATATATATAAAATAAGTTGTCTGTGTGTGGATCTGTGGATCTGTGGATCAGGTGACGTCACACTAAATTATTTCACACTGATACAAAAGAAGAAAAAAACTAAAAAAGGTAAAAACTACAAAAAAACTAAAAAGAAAAAAAAACTAAAAAAGCTAAAAAACTAAAAAAAGGTAAAAATCTAATAACTAAAAAAAACTGAAAAAAATAAAAAAGGCAAAAACTACAAAAAAAATAAAAACTAATAAAAAAACTAAAAAAGCTAAAAAACTAAAAAAAACTAAAAAACACTAAAAAAGGTAAAAAACTAAAAAAAAAACTAAAAACTAAAAAAGAAAAAAACTAAAAAAAAGGAAAAAACTGAAAAATAAAAGAGAAAAAGAAAACTAAAAAAATATGAATAAATATATATAAAAATAAGTTGTTTGTGGGTTATGTCTGTCTGTCTGTCTGTCGAGTGACGTCGTGTTTGTCCGCATATGACGTCTGAATTATTTCACACTAATACAAAAGAAGAAAAAAACTAAAAAAGGTAAAAACTACAAAAACAACTAAAAAGAAAAAAAAACTAAAAAAGCTAAAAAACTAAAAAAAACTAAAAAAAGGTTAAAAAACCAAAAACTAAAAAAAACTGAAAAAACTAAAAAAAGGCAAAAACTAAAAAAAAAACTAAAAACTAATAAAAAAACTAAAAAAGCTAAAAAACTAAAAAAAAACTAAAAAAAGGTAAAAAACAAAAAAAAACTAAAAACAAAAAAAGAAAAAACTAAAAAAAAGGAAAAAACTGAAAAATAAGAGAAAAAGAAAACTAAAATATATTAATAAATATAAAAAATATAAATATAAATATAATATAAATTAGCAATCAACAAAGCACCAAGACACAAATGACGACCGGGACACAGGGAGTATAAATGACGACCAGGACATAAGTAAAAAAAAAAAACTAAAAAACTAAAAAAATGGTAAAAACTACAAAAAAACTAATAAAAAAACTAAAAAATCTAAAAATCTAAATAAACTAAAAAAGAAAAAAAAGAAAAAAGGAAAAAAATAAAGGAGAAAAACAAAACTAAAAAGAATGTATATACAGACCGGGACACCGGGATACAAATGACGACCGGGACACAGGGAATATAAATGACGACCGGGACACAGGGACAACTACAATGGGGACGCCGGGGGGCACAGGGGGATATAAATGACGACCAGGACACCGGGACACAAGGAATATAAATGACGCCCGGGACACTCAAAGTGAAATCACAGACTGGAACACCGGGACACAAATGACGACCGGGACACAGGGAATATAAATGACGACCGGGACACGGACATAACTACAAAGGGGACGCCGGGGTGCACAGGGGGATATATAAATGACGATGGCGACTCAGGGAATGGTCGATTAGCAATCACCATCAACAAAGCTCAAGGGCAATCATTAGAATCATGAGGTATAGATCTGAATACGGATTGTTTTCCCATGGACCATTATATGTTGCATGTTCAAGAGTCGGTAAACCTGAAAATCTATTTATATGCACAGACAATGGGACAGCAAAGAATGTTGTATATTTGCAAGTTTTACGTAGTTAAAAATATATATATATATATATATATATATATATATATATATATATATATATATATATATATATATATATATATATATATATATCTATATTCACAGGTGGGACATAGGGACACAACTACAATGGCGCGTAACTAATATGGCGTTTAACGACTTACGCGCGCGGGGGGGCTTGGGGGGGGCGCGAAGCGCCCCCACCAACTAGGTGTTGGGGTGGCGCGAAGCGCCACCCCAACAGCTAGTATTGTATAAAATGTAAAGGAATACCTGGCCCTTCATTTCACAGATTCAACTGAAAGTATTTGAGGCATCTTACATCAAAATTCATTTGACACATTTTAATGTTTTTTTTTTTTTTAGATGACATAGGACACCATTAAAGTTTTGCATTTGCTTTGCTAAAAATTGTCTTAAAAAGTGCCAAGTTTAGAGAGTTATGTTAATATTTTTCTTGCTGATGAGTATAATTTTTTTTTTAAATTCCCTCTGTTTAAAGAATTTTAGAGAGATTCTGAGCCAACCATGGGTATATTGTTGTTACAAATGATTTTTCTCAAATGGGCTTGTGGAAAACAAGTAGAACATATAATTTCTCTTTTTTTTATTATTTCAAAACCAGAATATCACAAAACTAAGGATTAATATTGCTGATTGTACCTTAAGTAAATACAATCCCTGATGGAGTTTTGTTGATACCTGTTTAAAAATTTATTTGTCTTAATGAAATACATATTGTTTATGGGACAGCAATGAGCAACTATGACTTGAGTTTTTTTTTTTCAATATTTTCTTTTTTCCAAATAATTTTTGTTCTCTGGTGACATTTGTGTTCGTTCCTAAGTGGCTGGCACTCTAGGTTGAGAATCCTTTATCCAAAGGGCACAGGTTTAATTTCTGGCATTAGCAGTTTATTTGGTTTGGGACAAAGGTCAGTGATGTAACTCTGTAAGTTCAGCCAGAATTGGCCCAAACTTAACAGGTTACCTAGAGAAATCTGGGGTCAGTAAGCAGGAAGGACATGCAAAAGCATAGGATGACTGGCCCCTAGCTTCCTATTGCACTTCCTGTCTAAAGGATTACCTGGTCCTTTACTAGGCTTCTGACTTAGCCATAGGAGCTTTCTTTTAAACCCATTAAATATAAGTACAAAGGAAGAAATGTCAGTAAGGTGGTCCTTCCTTTTCAATGAATTTTTGATGTACAGACAACAGTGTAGGTCATAAGAATTGGCTGGTGAATGTTTTGCAAGGTTTAAAAATTTAGGGCAATTGCTCAGGTTGGCAACTGAGCACAAAAGTAAAATTTTGTGAATGGTTTTTCTTTGTGAATGTTATATTTATGTCATGACCAGAATTTTAAAGTTAATCTTCATTGTTTTTTTTAATTTCCATGGCCCTAGGACTTTAGTGTATTAAAACCTACCTAATGTCCATTCATTTTCTTTTAAACAGAGAGGAGTTCTATGTTTCCTAGCTTCAATAAATTTATATGCAATTTTGAGACCAGGGTTACAACGTAGGTCAAAACTTGCAAGTGGAACTATGATATGACTAATTAATTTGTAAGAAATGCATATCAATTTAAAGATTAAAAAATTATGTAGAAAACAAACAAGACAAATAAATAAAAGTACCCCTTTACAACCATTTAATTAAGTGTAACAAATGTAGATTATCCCTAAGATTGAAATGAACAAAGCTTCAATTATGAATCTGTTTTCTTTAAACAGACTGAAGGGACAAACCTCCAAGCTATGACAAATTCAATCTCACTTTTGATCTCTTTCCTTTTCAATAGTAACTTTCTTTGGATTTTTTTTCAACCAAGTAAAAACAGTAGGGACATGATCAGGTATAAGTGACCTTCCACTAAGCCTACATACCCAGGGGAAAATTGTGCAGCTATACTAATAATTGGTAAATATTTTGTTGTTCATATGTTTGATTTACAAATAAAGTGAACATACTCCTTGATGCCCTTTTTTATTTTTTACAAACATAATAAGTGCTTCAAGTACAAGTTTTTGAGCTCTTGAAAATGACCAAAGTATACTCAAATAGTTTTTGGGTATAAGAAAGCTTAAAACATTGGTCTCAAACTTACTGTTTCATTATTAATCCATTTTTTACATGTTGTATAATCTATGAGCACTGATTTTCCACAATTAAGTTGGATTAATAAATTTTACAATATTATGCTGTATTTCTTCTTCTTTGATGCCAAATTTTCAATTAAGGTACGTGTTTTTGGTCATTTTTGACAAAATAATGTATGTTTTTCACTGCCAAAATTTGTTAGGTTAAGTAAGGTCAAAAAGTGCTTAAACTTGAACTAGCAAAATAAGCAATTATTATATTTGTAAAGAACATACAAAAAGGCATCAAGTGGTATATTCACTTTATTTGTAAATCAAAATATGAACAACAAGAAATTCACCTCTAACATGCCTAATTTGCAAACATATAGCCCAAATTATATATTTCCAATGTTTTCTGCCACCTTTTACTTGTTTTGCCACAGTTGCCTCAATTAACAGGTACAAGGGTTGAGGGATAGATTGGCAGAATCAATAGAAAATATGTAATTTCAGCTATAGATTTCAATATTAAGAGGGTTGGGGCTAAAGTAGAGCAGGGCTGCATGTAGAAAGCTATAATTATTATGTAAATTACAAAGAATCATCTTTTTTTAACAGGTTTTCTTCTATAGGTCTACAGGTCCTTCTCTTGGCTTATACCACATCAAGCATTATATAGCCAAAGAAGAATAAGTAGTAAAAATCTATATATACATAAGCACATGTTATTTAACAATGACTTCTCTAGTGCTTAACTATGACCCCTTAGTAATATTAACAAGAAACAAGGGTAAAACTGGTGCAAACAGTATCACTGGCTTTCATATAAAGTGAATATACCACTTGATGCCTTTTGTAATGCTCTTTACAAATATAATAATTTCTTCTACTGCAAATTCAGATTTAAGCACTTTTTCACCTCTTGACCTCTTATAGGTCAAAAATGACCTATAAATGGAGTCATTACAAATCTGTAATAGTTTAGAAACAAATTTGGGCTATATATTTGCACATCAGGGGGGTGGGGGTAAAGTATAGCATAAATTATATATGTAAACTAACCATTGCTGTTTTTTTTTTAACGTGTTTGTGCACACCAAATTTTAATCAAAAGAGAAATCACCAGTGCAACAGCACACACATAAAAAAATTCAAGCAATGGTTAGTTTACATATTTAATATATGCTACACTTTACCCCCATCCCCTGATGTGCAAATATATCGCCCAAATTTGTTTCTAAACTATTACAGAATTGTAATGACCCCATATATAGGTCATTTTTAAGAGGTCAAAAAGTGCTTAAATCTGAACTTGCGGTAGAAGCGATTATTATATTTTTAAACAGCATTACAAAAGGCATCAAGTGGTATATTCACTTTATATGAAAGCCAGTAATACTGTTTGTACCAGTTTTACCCAATGGTAAAACTGGTGCAAACATAAATAGGTAACAGAAAAAGTGAAATTTAGTGTAAATGACAATCAGGAACTGGATCAAGGGGGCCAAAAACAGGGCTATATAATTGGAGTTCAAACAACATGGTGATTTTTAAGTGAAAAAAAAAACACTTCCCTGGCTAATTTAGGACTTTGAATTAATTAGCCTATCAAAATTTTCCTATCCTATGCAATTGAAATAATTTTCCCTTTTCAGAGCACTAAGACAATTTATCACAATAAAAAATATCCAAAGCATCTTTAATGGAATGACTTAAAAAGGCAAATGACAACCACAATTTGAAATCTTACAATTAAACTTCTGGCCACACAAATTGTATTAGGCTACCCAGCTCTGAAAGAATTGCTGAAGCTGTATTTGCCTGTAAAATTTGAAACACGCCCAAAGTCCTAGCCTCTCCCTTGTCAAAACTTCACATAGCATTAAAACAATAATTACACGTGACCAATGTTGTTATTATTCGCAATTAATCTTGCCGTTTTAAGTGACACGTGGCCAGACAAGTATTTGTTGCTATCTTTTAGGGGTTAAACCTCGATTAGTAAAAATCCCATTGGACAAGTAAACAAACGCACTCAAAGTCAGGATGACAAAATCTCCCAATTAACGAAATAATTTGGGATGTATACTAACAAAAACAAAACAAAACATAGTTATACCACGTCAAGACACTTCGACCCCCCCCCCCCCACCTCACCCCAATGATAGTTGGTGAGATGAGGAAGTGGAAAAGTTCGATTAATTTTTTAACAGATCATAATTTTCACATTGTCAACATAAAGCAGCCTCGCCCATACCATTTGTAGTTGCAGAAAACATGGAAATCCAGCTACCTTTTGAACCATCTAAAAATTCATCCTTTTAACAGCCTAGCCATGCCCAATGCTCTCTATGGATGTGATAATTGACAGAAAAAAGCCAAAAACGAATGCATCCTTCTTGTATTCGAAATGAGATGCCTGTACGTGATAGCGAACGTTAGCTACAATGGCCATGCTACAAATGAAGAAGTCCAAAGAAGACTAGTCACCAGACATAATCGCAAACAAAACTATAAGACGAAAATTGTGCTGGCTCAGGCATACCGAGAGAGTGAATCCTGCTCACTCACCCAAGTTCTTGCTCTAAATGACTATTTAAGGACACTAAATACAAGGAAGACCTCAAAAGAAGCAATTTGTAAACTTTGAGTAGCAACGTATCATCCAACTAGCACACCCGGCTTGGCACAATAACAGAGATACCTCAACTGAAGATCTAAAGTTTAGTATTTCAAAGTAGATCCAAGTTGTCTTAATCTGACTAATAAAATCTTGCTTTTTTGATCTAAGGCATTTCTTTTCTGGTTGTGTTTTTGTCTGTACTCAGGCCTGAGTTCTCAGTTTCAAATGAAGAGATGCTAAATTATTTTTAATATCAATAACTTGCATAAATTAGGCTTATAATACCTTATACACGTGATCAGTTGATATTTCTATAAATAAACTAACAAGTCTATGGTTTCTACCAATTGTTTCTAATAATGGTAGTGTCTAACTATAGGCGTAGGGTCAGAATTAATCACAACTTAGAACTTCCTTTAAAGTACAAAGGGCAGTGAAACAAAAATTTTACTGTTTGAACCAGGTAAGTGGAAACTTACAAAACCATATATGTCTTGAACAATTGAAAAAAAAAAAAAAACAACCAATTTTTAATGAAAAATCTCAATATGCAATTAGCTTTTGTTTTTATAGTAAAAGGTATCAATTAAAACACAGAAATTAGGCTTAAAAAAGCAGTAAAAAAAGCTAAAAGTGCATGGTAAAAAATAGCTAGTAAAGCTCTCCCTTGAAGGTGCTGTTGTCTTTAAGAATCAACAGACTGTTCATTTTTTTATTTCAATGGAGAAAAATACCAAGAAACATTGACATTTCTTTTTAATAAAAAGGAATGCCGAAGTTAACTAATAGGTTTCATTTATTTCCATGGTTCAACATGGCAACAAGAAAATTGTTATTATGGTGTCCTTACTGTTTAAGTTAGGAGAGTGTATTCCTCCGTTCAAGAATTTTCAATAATTGTGATTTAAGGATGTATTTATTATTTCAATTTGACTTAATTTGTGAGAGTTTCTGACCATTTTCCATTACATATTGTGAATCTGAATTAAAAATACCATTTTCAAAATAATATTACATCAATAATATTTTTGTCATTCTATTCAATTACAATAAGCTGAATATGTATTCAGAAAGTGAGAGTAACAAACAAAAGAAAAATCACTTGTGTGTATAGAACAGGATAATTTTTGAGGCACGGCATAAAAAAAAATCATTTTGAGACAGAGTGAATACTGCAAATTTTTTTTGTCATACTTAATTTAGTGCAATGATACTCTTGGACTTGAGAATATGACAACCTAATCAAAAATAATAAAAAAAAGTAAATCACCTGTAAAACAGTGGTTCCAGGATCTACCAATACTTTCTTGTCATCAACAAATACTTCAACTTTTTCTAGTGCAGAAGAAGCAGCACGTGTTCCTGAGCTAATGACTCCATTTGGCTTAGCTAAAACCCTAGCCAAAGGGATTCTCAGTGCCATCTTCAAACCAATGCAAACGCCTGTAAAACAAAGAAACTTGTTTTATTCACTTGAATTTCACCTTTTGAGGAATGGTTAATAGCTACTACTGAGAAACCATATCTACATTCAAAGAAAAATAGACAGAGAATCTTCAAGAAACAACTTGGAGAATCATTCACCTGTGAAAACAAAATTTCAAAATGTCTTTTCTAACCTTTTTATATTTTCTAACCCTCTTCACAGCAACTGATCTTTGTGCAACTATGCTAGGAGTCACATATATAGAGGATAAGAGAAGCAGTCAAAACAGAAGGCTAGCCTGAAATGTCAGTTATTTGCAGTTTTCTTGCATTCAAGACTATTGTGCCACTACAAACCTCAGGCATGGCAGGATCATTATTTGTATTCCGCATTATAAAGTTGCATAGCTCAGCATTAGCCCATCCTAATGGATTATGCCTAGAGCCAGACTAAAGCAAAATACAAGGCACTAGATGGAGGGGGGGGGGGGTACTGCATGATCTTGAAAATATTTTTGTTTAATATTTTCATTTTAAAGATTTGAAAAAAAATAAAACAACAAGGATGTCAAAAAAAGTAAATGGTATGGTGATACAATTGCTTAATAGCATAAAATGTTCAATATTTTCTGAATGACCCTTCCATATGCATATAAATCTAAAATATATCACATTTAAGTGTATATAGGGAAAGCAGAGACAATTTTCTTATTGTACCCTTGAGAGTAATAGCTACAAGTAAGGGTCTGGTATTGCAGAGTTTGGTTGCTATCCTGCCATTGTCTGACCACAAGACATGGTATTTTGTATAACACGTTCCCAAGATCTGATGGACTGAGGCTAGTAATGGCTAGCAAAATAATGCCAAGGGGTGGGGGTGAATCTCCCTGTACATATGAAGTACCACTCATGGTACAGGAAGACCCCTTGAGGAAAAATTAAAGGAGAGAAATGCTTTTGCTCCTACCAGTTTTAAAATCCTGTGCTGCTTGGTAATAATGGCTGGCAATTAGTAGGATCCTGTGCATGTGCCCCCGGCGTCCCCGTTGTAGTTGTGTCCCTGCGTCCCGGTCGTCATTTGTATTCCCGGTCGTGATTTGTGTCCGGGTGTCCCAGTCTGTAATTTTTCTTTGAGGTTCCTGGTCGTCATTTATATTCCCTCTGTGTCGGTCGTCTATCAGCAGCAAGTTTTTTGGCATAGACTCTTTGAGCAGCTTCCTCGGCTGTTGCCATTGTAGGTTCTTCAGTCATTTTACAATTAAACATTTTTCCGTGAACGCATGTCTTAAATACCATTAATGACGTCACCGTCATAGCAAAATTGACGACAACTAACTTCATGACGTCAGTCGACACAGAAACATGACGTCACCTGACAGACAGACACACAGACAGACAACTTATTTTTATATATATAGATATATATATATAAGCCCCCCCGCGAGCGTAAGTTGTTACGCGCCGTATTAGTTACGTGCCATTGTAGTTGTGTCCCTGTGTCCCACTATAGGTTTACCGACTCTTGAACATGCAAAATATAATTGTCCATGGGAACAACAATCCGTATTCAGATCTATACCTCATTATTCTAATGATTGCACTTGAGTTTTGTTGATGGTGATTGCTAATCAAACATTCCCTGTGTCTCCATTGTCATTTATATATCCGCCTGTGCCCCCACCGGCGTCCCCGTTGTAGTTGTGTCCCTGTGTCCCAGTCGTCATTTATAGTCGACAAACATGACGTCAGTCAACACACAAACATGAGGTCAGTCGACACACACGTCCCAGTCGTCATTTGTATCCCGGTGTCCCAGTCTGTAATTTCTCTTTGAGTGTCCCGGTCGTCTATTTTTTCTTTTTTCTTTTTAGTTTTTTTTGTAGTTTTTCCCTTTTTTAGTTTTTTTATTTTTATTTTTTTAGTTTTCTTTTTCTCCTTTAATTGTCAGTTTTTTTCCTTTTTTAGTTTTTTTCTTTTTCAGTTTTTTTGTTTTTTATTAGTTTTTATTTTTTTTTCTTTTTACCTTTTTTTAGTTTTTTTTCTTTTTTAGTTTTTTTTCTTCTTTTGTGTTAATGCTAAAGCCAACATTCGAACATGGAACCTCTCGGACCTAGAACCTCGGACCTTCCCTGTGTCCCCGTCGTCATTTATATATCCCCCTGTGCCTTTTTTTTTGGTTTTTACCTTTTTTTTGCTTTTTTAGTTTTTCTTTAGTTTTTCTTTTTAGTTTTTTTTTGTAGTTTTTACCCTTTTTTTAGTTTTTTATTTTTATTCTTATTTTCTTAGTTTTCTTTTTCTCCTTTATTTTTCAGTTTTTTCCTTTTTTAGTTTTTTTCTTTTTTAGTTTTTAGTTTTTTTTTAGTTTTTTACCTTTTTTAGTTTTTTTTTAGTTTTTGGTTTGTTTTGTAGTTTTTACCTTTTTTTTTAGTTATTTTTATTAGTTTTTAGTTTTTTTTCTTTTTTAGGTTTTAGTTTTTTACCTTTTTTTACTTTTTTTAGCTTTTTTATTTTTTTTTTGTTTTTTTGTAGTTTTTGTAAGGTTTGAGCCTGGAACCTCTCGAACCTAGAACCTGGAACATACCGCTTTACCAACTCAGCTACATCAGCTTGTATACTTTCGTTTTTGAATTGGTATATGATGAAATAATTCAGACGTCATATGCGGACAGACAGACAGACAGACAGACAGACATAACCCACAAACAACTTATTTTTATATATATAGATATATATATATATATACTAGCTGTTGGGGTGGCGCTTCGCGCCACCCCAACACCTAGTTGGTGGGGGCGCTTCGCGCCCCCCCCAAGCCCCCCCGCGCGCGTGAGTCGTTACGCGCCATAATAGTTACGCGCCATTGTAGTTGTGTCCCTATGTCCCACCTGTGAATATAGATATATATATATATATATATATATATATATATATATATATATATATATATATATATATATATATATATATATATATATATATATATATATATATATATATATATATATATATATATATATATATATATATATATATATATATATATATGGTTTTAACTACGTAAAACTTGCGAATATACAACATTCTTTGCTGTCCCATTGTCTTTGCATATAAATAGATTGTCAGGTTTACCGACTCTTGAACATGCAACATATAATGGTCCATGGGAAAACAATCTGTATTCAGATCTATACCTCATGATTCTAATGATTGCCCTTGAGCTTTGTTGATGGTGATTGCTAATCGACCATTCCCTGTCCCGGTGTCCCGGTCGTCATTTATATCCCCCTGTTTCCCCCGGTGTCCCCGTTGTAGTTGTGTCCCTGTGTCCCGGTCGTCATTTATATTCCCTGTGTCCCGGTCGTCATTTGTATCCCGGTGTCCCGGTCTGTATATACATTCGTTTTTTAGTTTTGTTTTTCTCCTTTATTTTTTTCCTTTTTTTTTCTTTTTTAGCTTATTTAGATTTTTAGATTTTTTAGTTTTTTTATTAGTTTTTAGTTTTTTTTTCTTTTTAGTTTTTTTGTCCCGGTCGTCATTTATATCCCCCTGTTTCCCCCGGTGTCCCCGTTGTAGTTGTGTCCCTGTGTCCCGGTCGTCATTTATATTCCCTGTGTCCCGGTCGTCATTTGTATCCCGGTGTACCGGTCTGTATATACATTCGTTTTTTAGTTTTGTTTTTCTCCTTTATTTTTTTCCTTTTTTTTTCTTTTTTAGTTTATTTAGATTTTTAGATTTTTTAGTTTTTTTATTAGTTTTTAGTTTTTTTTTTCTTTTTAGTTTTTTTGTAGTTTTTACCTTCTTTTTAGTTTTGTTAGTTTTTTTTTTACTTATGTCCTGGTCGTCATTTATACTCCCTGTGTCCCGGTGCTTTGTTGATTGCTAATCGAACATTCCTTTTGTCCTGGTCGCTTTCTCTTTGAGTGTCGTCATTTATTTTTTTCTTTTTTAGTTCTTTTAGTTTTTACCTTTTTTAGTTTTTTTTAGTTTTTTAGATGAAAATTTTTTTTAGTTTTTTCCTTTTTTTCTTTTTAGTTTTTTATTGGTTTTTACCTTTATTTTAGCTTATTTTTCAGTTTTTTCCTTTTTTTTTAGTTTTTTTTTATTTATTTTTTTTTTTTAGTTTTTTACCTTTTTTTAGTTTTTTTAGTTTTTTTAGTTTTTTTAGTTTTTTAGCTTTTTTACTTTTTTTATTAGTTTTTAGTTTTTTTGTAGTTTTTGCCTTTTTTTAGTTTTTTCAGTTTTTTTTTAGTTTTTTATTGGTTTTTACCTTTATTTTAGCTTATTTTTCAGTTTTTTCCTTTTTTTTAGTTTTTTTTAGTTTTTAGTTTTTTACCTTTTTTTAGTTTTTTTAGTTTTTTTAGTTTTTTAGCTTTTTTATTTTTTTTATTAGTTTTTAGTTTTTTTGTAGTTTTTGCCTTTTTTTTAGTTTTTTTAGTTTTTTAGCTTTTTTATTAGTTTTTAGTTTTTTTTTGTAGTTTTTGCCTTTTTTTAGTTTTTTAGCTTTTTTATTTTTTTTATTAGTTTTTAGTTTTTTTTGTAGTTTTTGCCTTTTTTTAGTTTTTTCAGTTTTGACGTCACCTGATCCAGTTTTTTCAGGTGACGTCACCTGATCCAGTTTTTTCAGGTGACGTCACCTGATCCACGATCCACAGATCCACAGACAACTTATTTTTATATATATAGATAGTTTTTTTTTTTACTTATGTCCTGGTCGTCATTTATACTCCCTGTGTCCCGGTGCTTTGTTGATTGCTAATCGAACATTCCTTTTGTCCTGGTCGCTTTCTCTTTGAGTGTCGTCATTTATTATTTTCTTTTTTAGTTCTTTTAGTTTTTACCTTTTTTAGTTTTTTTTAGTTTTTTAGATGAAAATTTTTTTTAGTTTTTTCCTTTTTTTCTTTTTAGTTTTTTATTGGTTTTTACCTTTATTTTAGCTTATTTTTCAGTTTTTTCCTTTTTTTTATTTTTTTTTTATTTTTTATTTTTTTTAGTTTTTTACCTTTTTTTAGTTTTTTTAGTTTTTTAGTTTTTTAGCTTTTTTACTTTTTTTATTAGTTTTTAGTTTTTTTTGTAGTTTTTGCCTTTTTTTAGTTTTTTCAGTTTTTTTTTTAGTTTTTTATTGGTTTTTACCTTTATTTTAGCTTATTTTTCAGTTTTTTCCTTTTTTTTAGTTTTTTTTAGTTTTTAGTTTTTTTTAGTTTTTTACCTTTTTTTAGTTTTTTTAGTTTTTTTAGTTTTTTAGCTTTTTTATTTTTTTTATTAGTTTTTAGTTTTTTTGTAGTTGTTGCCTTTTTTTAGTTTTTTTAGTTTTTTAGCTTTTTTATTAGTTTTTAGTTTTTTTTGTAGTTTTTGCCTTTTTTTAGTTTTTTTAGTTTTTTAGCTTTTTTATTTTTTTTATTAGTTTTTAGTTTTTTTTGTAGTTTTTGCCTTTTTTTAGTTTTTTCAGTTTTGACGTCACCTGATCCAGTTTTTTCAGGTGACCTCACCTGATCCATCCACAGATCCACACACAGACAACTTATTTTTATATATATAGATATAATCTGGCGTAACGGACAGACAACTTATTTTTATATATATAGAAGATATATATATATATATATATATCTATATATATATATATATATATATCTATATATATATATATATATATATATATATATATATATATATATATATATATATATATATATATATATATATATATATATATATGTTTTTAACTATGTAAAACTTGCGAATATACAACATTCTTCGCTGTCCCATTGTCTGTGCATACAAATAGATTGTCAGGCTCTTGAACATGCAACATATAATTGTCCATGGGAAAAAAAAAACCGTATTCAGATCTATACCTCATGATTCTAATGATTGCCCTTGAGCTTTGTTGATGGTGATTGCTAATCGAACATTCCCTGTGTCGCCGTCTTCCTTTATATATCCCCCTGTGCCCCCCGGCGTCCCCGTTGTAGTTGTGTCCCTGTTTCCCGGCCGTCATTTATATTCCCTGTGTCCCGGTCGTCATTTTTGTCCCGGTGTCCCAGTTTGTAATTTCTCTTTGAGTGTCCCGGTCGTCATTTATATTCCCTGTGTTCCGGTCGTCATTTGTGTCCCGGTCTGTATATACATTCGTTTTTGAATTTGTCTTTTTTTTTGGTTTTTAGTTTTTTACCTTTTTTTTAGTATTTTTTAGTTATACCTCTTGATTCTAATGATTTCCCTTGAGCTTTGTTGATGGTGATTGCTAATCGAACATTCCCTGTGTCCCCGTCGTCATTTATATATCCCCCTGTGCCCCCCGGCGTCCCCGTTGTAGTTGTGTCCCGGTTGTCATTTATATTCCCTGTGTCCCAGTCGTCATTTGTGTCCCGGTGTCCCGGTCTGTATATACATTCGTTTTTGAACTGGTATATGATGAAATAAATTTTTGTGTTTTCCCCCTTTTTTTTCTTTTTAGTTTTTTTTTTGTTTTTACCTTTTTTTTATTTTTTTTTAGTTTTTTTCTTTTTTTTTTTTGTAGTTTTTACCTTTTTAGTTTTTTTATTTTTATTTTTTTTAGTTTTGTTTTTCTCCTTTATTTTTCAGTTTTTTTTCTTTTTTTTATTTTTTCATCGGCACGAATTCTTTTCTTACTTTCTCTATCAGCCGCAAGTTTTTTGGCATAGACTCTTTGAGCAATTTCCTCGGCTGTTGCCATTGTAGGTTCTTCAGTCATTTTACAATTAAACATTTTTCCGTCCAAGATCTTCTTACAATTAAAAATTTGTCTTTTGAGCAGCTCCCTCGGCTGTTGTCATTGTAGGTTCTTCAGTCATTTTACAATTATACATTTTTCCGTCCACGATCTTCTTACAATTAAAAATTTGTCTTTGAACGATTTTCTTAGACATGACATCACTCGACACACAGACACACAGACAACTTATTTTTATATATATAGATAGATAGATAGATGTCCCGGTGTCCCGGTCGTCATTTGTGTCCCGATGTCCCGGTCTGTAATTTCGTCAGTCGACAAACATGACGTCAGTCGACACACAAACATGACGTCACTCGACACACATACACAGACAAATAGTATCGCAAGTCAAATCTAAGTTAACACGTAAAAGTAGTGTTATACCCCCACCCCCGAACCCCCTAAAGAGCTGTGTCATTTACGAACAAAAATAATTACAATAATAATCCTGATAAATGAAAAAAACTAAAGAAAGTACACTGGTTGTTGAATGTTCAATCCTTGAATTTTAAGCAATTTCAAAATTTCAAAAATTTATTTATCAATTATGAAAATACATTTAATTTTCGGTAAATCCCAAATGACATAATAATAGAATAAAGATAAAAAAATGGGTTAGATCTTGAAAAAATTGCAGGCAAAAAGTTATACCATTAAATACAGAAAAATGCATTTATTAGTACATCCAAAAACAATATCAATGAATTAATCACTTTATCTATATATAAGAACATAATCAAGTACTTTGCTTCGATTCAAAAGCATAGATTGTGTGAGCTGAAAAACATACCAAAGAAGAGGAAAAAAAATTCGGTAAATCCCAAATGAGATAATAATAGAATGAAGACACAAAAATGGGATGGATCTTGAAAAAATTGCAGGCAGAAAAGTTATACCATTAAATACAAAAAATGCATTTATTAGTACATCCAAAATCAATATCAATGAACTAATCACTTTATTTATTTATAAGAACATAATCAGTTACTTCGCTTTGATTCAAAAGCATAGATTGTGTCAGCTGAAAAACATACAAAACAAGGGAAAAAATAAAAATAAAAACCCAATATACAAGGAGGCAGATAAAGTAAATACAAAAGAAAGATGAAAATAAAGACGGTAATGTAAAAAAAGTGAATAAATACATATTAATATATCACAGAGACACTAAACATAAATAAATTTGAAAATTAATATGGGAGGGAATTTTCAATACGTTGTAAGGATTTATAGTTTAAGGGATGACAAGTTCTCGAGAAACTTTATTATATCTGATTCAATTCAATTAAATCGTTATTTAAAAAATTAAAATAAAGACACTATTGTAAAAACAAAATAAGATACAATGAATAAATCATAGAGACCCTAAAACAAAACAGATTTTAACATTAATACGGGAGGGAGATTTCAAAATGTTGTAAGAATTTTTATTTCAAGGAGAGAGAAGCTCATCGCTATCCTTAGGAAAAATAAGTGAAATTCAACCTGAAATTCAGAATGAAGGGGCCAAAGGCTAAAAGCTTATCATATAATAACACAGAAAAAGAATGTCTTTTATGGGATTATTGGGGCTACAGTTAAAAGAAAACAAAGTAAAAATAGGGCATTACCGGCATAAGGGAAATATTCTTCAAAATTTCTCCCTTATTGTTTGAAGTAGGAGAGATTACATCCAAAAAACAACCACATGTTCAATGTTAGCGACTGAGGTGTCCTTTCTAGGGTTTTATTGGTCTTAGATAATTAAAGAGAAAGAAAAAACTTGGACCCTACAAAAACAACTTTGCTATTGAATGGCATAAACTAAATGAAAATAGAAATCGTCATAATAAAAGAAATGTCTCTCGTGCAGGGCTGTCACATATAAGGGGGAAGGGGAACACCCTCGACTCTCATGGTTTTGGCTACACGGTAAAAAAATTCCCATTTGTCAGGAGGCTTGAGTTTTTGTGGCCTTTATCTTATGGGATCTAAGGACGGACCCATAGAGTATCAACAACTTACATGCTGTTTATTTTACTTTGATAGGGAAAGGACGACTCGTTGCCACAGTAAGCGTTGAACTGGTTTCAAGTACGTCATAATAATGTCTGAAAGTTTTATAGTCCGGGTTGCAGCAGTAGCTTGCAACCATGTTGGAGATTATATTAGAGAGCATGATTCAGGAATGGCACCTTTAAAAAAAATGGTGATCTTACAAAAAAACTTAAAACTTCTAAATAATGAACTGTAACGATCCCTTATGTAATTTAGTTACTATATGCTTTGGTTTGTTCTTTACTAGGTTTCACCTACATCCGACGAAACTTCCAGAGTTCCCATTTATAATAAGCTATATCGATCCTTTATGTAAACTTTAACATAATTCATGAATCTCTGAAGGAATTCTTTATATTAAACATGGCAGTTAGTATCTAATGATCGTCTTTTAATATGAAAACTTAGTAGCACTTGAAACTGATGGATTAGTTTTACCTAGTGCTGTTGGCTTAATTGCACCTGCAGCGAAATAATATTACAGTGAAATAAAATCTTGACCTGAATTGCTTTCAACAACCAATATCATTATATATCAAATATTGAGTTTAATATTATCAGTTCTTTCCAAGACTATTCGAGACAGAGATAGTTTTTATGTAACAGAATAGTTTCTGTTCTTTTTGAGTTTTAACGTTTCTCCTTTATTTCAGTTGAAAAACTTGTTTGTCTATTTAATCAAATATTAAAGAGCTGATATATATTGATTTGCTTTAAAAACTATACAGCTCAGTTGAAATTATTTTAAAGACAAATGGTGGCACATGGGTTGTATTCATATATCCATTGTTGAATATTGAATATATTGATTTCAATAGAATTGTTGTTGTCAATGAAGACGTTTTTCACTTGCTTTATTATTGGCTTTTCGAAATCTTAGTTAGTCAACGAACAAATTGAGCTATCGTTTATTGATAAGTGAACAAGAAAACAAACTAATATTAAGAATATTGGGAAGTAACTTAGTTTATGAATCATTATACAAGAGTATCTAAGTGCATACTTGGACCTAAATCCCCTTGCCTTTGCGTCTTCACCTGTACTAGTGAATTTTTCAGTGCTTTTAATTACCCCTGGCCATTAGCTCATTGATGGGGAACATAGATACGCTGAGAAAATACCCCCCCCCCTCTTGTAAGGACACCTCCTTGCCCAACAAAAACATTACTTTTAACTTTTTTTCACAAAAAAATGGTGTGCATGAACTACCGTGTCTGCAGCGGTAGCTTACTACTGAAAGCAGGTTTGCCAAGGGAGAATCGAGGGCAAATATAAAAAATGTCATATTAAATCCTATTTTTAGTTCAGAGAATAAGAATCCCATCTTGTTGTTTAAGCCTGTAAAGGGTCCCTTTCTTTAGTTAGAGTCAAAACTGAGAGTTAATTTTCGTTATATTCCGTGGGTTGCTTAAGTAGTTCTTAAGTAGGTGTACAGATTACTACATTTTGACATTTATAATAATGACTACATTTATAGTAACTATATGATGAAAATAATCATGGCTTCAATAATAGTTACTTCTCTGGGCTATGATGTCATTTACCGTCACAGACGAGCTACTCATTCATATTATCAATTCGTTAAATGTTCATATTTAATACCTTGTAGCAGTGAAGTGGAAAAGGCGACGCCTGTAGTCAATTAGGTATAAGGTTCGATTCCGCCTGCTGCAAGGAAATTGGGTTACGTAATTCTGTTTTGAGATCAACTCTTTTGTGTTATATTTTGTTCCTAGCACCCGATTTCAGCTTATTCTTAGAAAGTGGTAAGGGTCTAATCGCTGCGGTTTTTACGGAAAGTCTGGACCTTTAGCCGGATTGATGAATATGACTTGGCATTTTGGAAAGCTTCGTAGAACTCTTGCCTGGGGCCAAAAAGCATGGTTTATGCTTGTCCTTGAGCCAGAGCCAATAGTTTGTGAAGTGAAGTGGAGTTTTATAGCCTATGTCAGAAAGAACTATCTGAAGTTATGCAGTCAAGCTTTCGTTTCATTAATGTTTCTGCTTTCGAGTGGAAAGCTCTGTTCTAGCAGGCAAGCACCAGTTTCAAATTGAAGATGGACTAAAATCTATAAGTATTTAATATATACAGCAGTTACCCGGCCCCACAGCCAATATATCTTCCTTTGAGTGATAGATAGAAAAATTTACAGAAAAAGGGGGTATTTTCCCACGGGTCCGAAAGTGCTGCCATCTACTGTTTCTACTCATTTCTGTTCGTGATTTCAGCTGAGTTTATCATTCAGGTTTTCGCACCTGAGATTGCAGTAGAGAAATGGTATCAGTTGTGGCTCTTAAACTTTAAATATATATGTCAATATATATTGACTTGCTTTAAAAACGATACAGCTCAGTTGAAATTATTTTAAAGACAAATGGTGGCACATGGGTTGTATTCATATATCCATTGTTGAATATTGAATATATTGATTTCAATAGAATTGTTGTTGTCAATGAAAACGTTTTTCACTTGCTTTATTATTGGCTTTTCGAAATCTTAGTTAGTCAACGAACAAATTGAGCTATCGTTTATTGATAAGTGAACAAGAAAACAAACTAATATTAAGAATATTGGGAAGTAACTTAGTTTATGAATCATTATACAAGAGTATCTAAGTGCATACTTGGACCTAAATCCCCTTGCCTTTGTGTCTTCACCTGTACTAGTGAATTTTTCTGTGCTTTTAATTACCCCTGGCCATTAGCTCATTGATGGGGAACATACATACGCTGAGAAAATACCCCCCCCCTCTGGTAAGGACACCTCCTTGCCCAACAAAAACATTAGTTTTAACTTTTTTTCACAAAAAAATGGTGTGCACGAACTACCGTGTCTGCAGCGGTAGCTTACTACTGAAAGCAGGTTTGCCAAGGGAGAATTGAGGGCAAATATAAAAAATGTCATCTTAAATCCTATTTTTAGCTCAGAGAATAAGAATCCCATCTTGTTGTTTAAGCCCTTAAAGGGTCCCTTTCTTTAGTTAGAATCAAAACTGAGAGTTAATTTTCGTTATATTCCGTGGGTTGCTTAAGTAGTTCTTAAGTAGGTGTACAGATTACTACATTTTGACATTTATAATCATGACTACATTTATAGTAACTATATGATGAAAATAATCATGGCTTCAATAATAGTTACTTCTCTGGGCTATGATGTCATTTTCCGTCACAGACGAGCTACTCATTCATATTATCAATTCGTTAAATGTTCATATTTAATACCTTGTAGCAGTGAAGTGGAAAAGGCGACGCCTATAGTCAATTAGGTATAAGGTTCAATTCCGCCTGCTGCAAGGAAATTGGGTTACGTAATTCTGTTTTGAGATCAACTCTTTTGTGTTATATTTTGTTCCTAGCACCCGATTTCAGCTTATTCTTAGAAAGTGGTAAGGGTCTAATCGCTGCGGTTTTTACGGAAAGTCTGGACCTTTAGCCGGATTGATGAATATGACTTGGCATTTTGGAAAGCTTCGTAGAACTCTTGCCTGGGGCCAAAAAGGATGTTTTATGCTTGTCCTTGAGCCAGAGCCAATAGTTTGTGAAGTGAAGTGGAGTTTTATAGCCTATGTCAGAAAGAACTATCTGAAGTTATGCAGTCAAGCTTTCGTTTCATTAATGTTTCTGCTTTCGAGTGGAAAGCTCTGTTCTAGCAGGCAAGCACCAGTTTCAAATTGAAGATGGACTAAAATCTATAAGTATTTAATATATACAGCAGTTACCCGGCCCCACAGCCAATATATCTTCCTTTGAGTGATAGATAGAAAAATTTACAGAAAAAAGGGGTATTTTCCCACGGGTCCGAAAGTGCTGCCATCTACTGTTTCTACTCATTTCTGTTCGTGATTTCAGCTGAGTTTATCATTCAGGTTTTCGCACCTGAGATTGCAGTAGAGAAATGGTATCAGTTGTGGCTCTTAAACTTTAAATATATATGTCAATATATATTGACTTGCTTTAAAAACGATACAGCTCAGTTGAAATTATTTTAAAGACAAATGGTGGCACATGGGTTGTATTCATATATCCATTGTTGAATATTGAATATATTGATTTCAATAGAATTGTTGTTGTCAATGAAAACGTTTTTCACTTGCTTTATTATTGGCTTTTCGAAATCTTAGTTAGTCAACGAACAAATTGAGCCATCGTTTATTGATAAGTGAACAAGAAAACAAACTAATATTAAGAATATTGGGAAGTAACTTAGTTTATGAATCATTATACAAGAGTATCTAAGTGCATACTTGGACCTAAATCCCCTTGCCTTTGCGTCTTCACCTGTACTAGTGAATTTTTCAGTGCTTTTAATTACCCCTGGCCATTAGCTCATTGATGGGGAACATAGATACGCTGAGAAAATACCCCCCCCCCCTCTTGTAAGGACACCTCCTTGCCCAACAAAAACATTACTTTTAACTTTTTTTCACAAAAAAATGGTGTGCACGAACTACCGTGTCTGCAGCGGTAGCTTACTACTGAAAGCAGGTTTGCCAAGGGAGAATCGAGGGCAAATATAAAAAATGTCATATTAAATCCTATTTTTAGTTCAGAGAATAAGAATCCCATCTTGTTGTTTAAGCCCGTAAAGGGTCCCTTTCATTAGTTAGAATCAAAACTGAGAGTTAATTTTCGTTATATTCCGTGGGTTGCTTAAGTAGTTCTTAAGTAGGTGTACAGATTTCTACATTTTGACATTTATAATCATGACTACATTTATAGTAACTATATGATGAACATAATCATGGCTTCAATAATAGTTACTTCTCTGGGCTATGATGTCATTTTCCGTCACAGACGAGCTACTCATTCATATTATCAATTCGTTAAATGTTCATATTTAATACCTTGTAGCAGTGAAGTGGAAAAGGCGACGCCTATAGTCAATTAGGTATAAGGTTCGATTCCGCCTGCTGCAAGGAAATTGGGTTACGTAATTCTGTTTTGAGATCAACTCTTTTGTGTTATATTTTGTTCCTAGCACCCGATTTCAGCTTATTCTTAGAAAGTGGTAAGGGTCTAATCGCTGCAGTTTTTACGGAAAGTCTGGACCTTTAGCCGGATTGATGAATATGACTTGGCATTTTGGAAAGCTTCGTAGAACTCTTGCCTGGGGCCAAAAAGGATGGTTTATGCTTGTCCTTGAGCCAGAGCCAATAGTGTTTGAAGTGAAGTGAAGTTTTATAGCCTATGTCAGAAAGAACTATCAGAAGTTATGCAGTCAAGCTTTCGTTTCATTAATGTTTCTGCTTTCGAGTGGAAAGCTCTGTTCTAGCAGGCAAGCACCAGTTTCAAATTGAAGATGGACTAAAATCTATAAGTATTTAATATATACAGCAGTTACCCGGCCCCACAGCCAATATATCTTCCTTTGAGTGATAGATAGAAAAATTTACAGAAAAAAGGGGTATTTTCCCACGGGTCCGAAAGTGCTGCCATCTACTGTTTCTACTCATTTCTGTTCGTGATTTCAGCTGAGTTTATCATTCAGGTTTTCGCACCTGAGATTGCAGTAGAGAAATGGTATCAGTTGTGGCTCTTAAACTTTAAATATATATGTCAATATATATTGACTTGCTTTAAAAACGATACAGCTCAGTTGAAATTATTTTAAAGACAAATGGTGGCACATGGGTTGTATTCATATATCCATTGTTGAATATTGAATATATTGATTTCAATAGAATTGTTGTTGTCAATGAAAACGTTTTTCACTTGCTTTATTATTGGCTTTTCGAAATCTTAGTTAGTCAACGAACAAATTGAGCTATCGTTTATTGATAAGTGAACAAGAAAACAAACTAATATTAAGAATATTGGGAAGTAACTTAGTTTATGAATCATTATACAAGAGTATCTAAGTGCATACTTGGACCTAAATCCCCTTGCCTTTGCGTCTTCACCTGTACTAGTGAATTTTTCAGTGCTTTTAATTACCCCTGGCCATTAGCTCATTGATGGGGAACATAGATACGCTGAGAAAATACCCCCCCCCCCTCTTGTAAGGACACCTCCTTGCCCAACAAAAACATTACTTTTAACTTTTTTTCACAAAAAAATGGTGTGCACGAACTACCGTGTCTGCAGCGGTAGCTTACTACTGAAAGCAGGTTTGCCAAGGGAGAATCGAGGGCAAATATAAAAAATGTCATATTAAATCCTATTTTTAGTTCAGAGAATAAGAATCCCATCTTGTTGTTTAAGCCCGTAAAGGGTCCCTTTCATTAGTTAGAATCAAAACTGAGAGTTAATTTTTGTTATATTCCGTGGGTTGCTTAAGTTGTTCTTAAGTAGGTGTACAGATTACTACATTTTGACATTTATAATCATGACTACATTTATAGTAACTATATGATGAAAATAATCATGGCTTCAATAATAGTTACTTCTCTGGGCTATGATGTCATTTTCCGTCACAGACGAGCTACTCATTCATATTATCAATTCGTTAAATGTTCATATTTAATACCTTGTAGCAGTGAAGTGGAAAAGGCGACGCCTATAGTCAATTAGGTATAAGGTTCGATTCCGCCTGCTGCAAGGAAATTGGGTTACGTAATTCTGTTTTGAGATCAACTCTTTTGTGTTATATTTTGTTCCTAGCACCCGATTTCAGCTTATTCTTAGAAAGTGGTAAGGGTCTAATCGCTGCGGTTTTTACGGAAAGTCTGGACCTTTAGCCGGATTGATGAATATGACTTGGCATTTTGGAAAGCTTCGTAGAACTCTTGCCTGGGGCCAAAAAGGATGGTTTATGCTTGTCCTTGAGCCAGAGCCAATAGTTTGTGAAGTGAAGTGGAGTTTTATAGCCTATGTCAGAAAGAACTATCTGAAGTTATGCAGTCAAGCTTTCGTTTCATTAATGTTTCTGCTTTCGAGTGGAAAGCTCTGTTCTAGCAGGCAAGCACCAGTTTCAAATTGAAGATGGACTAAAATCTATAAGTATTTAATATATACAGCAGTTAGCCGGCCCCACAGCCAATATATCTTCCTTTGAGTGATAGATAGAAAAATTTACAGAAAAAAGGGGTATTTTCCCACGGGTCCGAAAGTGCTGCCATCTACTGTTTCTACTCATTTCTGTTCGTGATTTCAGCTGAGTTTATCATTCAGGTTTTCGCACCTGAGATTGCAGTAGAGAAAAGGTATCAGTTGTGGCTCTTAAACTTTAAATATATATGTCAATATATATTGACTTGCCTTAAAAACGATACAGCTCAGTTGAAATTATTTTAAAGACAAATGGTGGCACATGGGTTGTATTCATATATCCATTGTTGAATATTGAATATATTGATTTCAATAGAATTGATGTTGTCAATGAAAACGTTTTTCACTTGCTTTATTATTGGCTTTTCGAAATCTTAGTTAGTCAACGAACAAATTGAGCTATCGTTTATTGATAAGTGAACAAGAAAACAAACTAATATTAAGAATATTGGGAAGTAACTTAGTTTATGAATCATTATACAAGAGTATCTAAGTGCATACTTGGACCTAAATCCCCTTGCCTTTGCGTCTTCACCTGTACTAGTGAATTTTTCAGTGCTTTTAATTACCCCTGGCCATTAGCTCATTGATGGGGAACATAGATACGCTGAGAAAATACCCCCCCCCCTCTTGTAAGGACACCTCCTTGCCCAACAAAAACATTACTTTTAACTTTTTTTCACAAAAAAATGGTGTGCACGAACTACCGTGTCTGCAGCGGTAGCTTACTACTGAAAGCAGGTTTGCCAAGGGAGAATCGAGGGCAAATATAAAAAATGTCATATTAAATCCTATTTTTAGTTCAGAGAATAAGAATCCCATCTTGTTGTTTAAGCCCGTAAAGGGTCCCTTTCATTAGTTAGAATCAAAACTGAGAGTTAATTTTCGTTATATTCCGTGGGTTGCTTAAGTAGTTCTTAAGTAGGTGTACAGATTACTACATTTTGACATTTATAATCATGACTACATTTATAGTAACTATATGATGAAAATAATCATGGCTTCAATAATAGTTACTTCTCTGGGCTATGATGTCATTTTCCGTCACAGACGAGCTACTCATTCATATGATCAATTCGTTAAATGTTCATATTTAATACCTTGTAGCAGTGAAGTGGAAAAGGCGACGCCTATAGTCAACTAGCTGTTGGGGTGGCGCTTCGCGCCACCCCAACACCTAGTTGGTGGGGGCGCTTCGCGCCCCCCCCAAGCCCCCCCGCGCGCGTAAGTCTTTACGCGCCATAATAGTTACGCGCCATAATAGTTACGCGCCATTGTAGTTGTGTCCCTATGTCCCACCTGTGAATATAGATAGATATATATATATATATATATATATATATATATATATATGGTTTTAACTACGTAAAACTTGCGAATATACAACATTCTTTGCTGTCCCATTGTCTTTGCATATAAATAGATTGTCAGGTTTACCGACTCTTGAACATGCAACATATAATGGTCCATGGGAAAACAATCTGTATTCAGATCTATACCTCATGATTCTAATGATTGCCCTTGAGCTTTGTTGATGGTGATTGCTAATCGACCATTCCCTGTCCCGGTGTCCCGGTCGTCATTTATATCCCCCTGTTTACCCCGGTGTCCCCGTTGTAGTTGTGTCCCTGTGTCCCGGTCGTCATTTATATTCCCTGTGTCCCGGTCGTCATTTGTATCCCGGTGTCCCGGTCTGTATATACATTCGTTTTTTAGTTTTGTTTTTCTCCTTTATTTTTTTCCTTTTTTTTTTCTTTTTTAGTTTATTTAGATTTTTAGATTTTTTAGTTTTTTTATTAGTTTTTAGTTTTTTTTTCGTTTTAGTTTTTTTATCCCGGTCGTCATTTATATCCCCCTGTTTCCCCCGGTGTCCCCGTTGTAGTTGTGTCCCTGTGTCCCGGTCGTCATTTATATTCCCTGTGTCCCGGTCGTCATTTGTATCCCGGTGTCCCGGTCTGTATATACATTCGTTTTTTAGTTTTGTTTTTCTCCTTTATTTTTTTCCTTTTTTTTTTCTTTTTTAGTTTATTTAGATTTTTAGATTTTTTAGTTTTTTTATTAGTTTTTAGTTTTTTTTTCTTTTTAGTTTTTTTGTAGTTTTTACCTTCTTTTTAGTTTTGTTAGTTTTTTTTTTTACTTATGTCCTGGTCGTCATTTATACTCCCTGTGTCCCGGTGCTTTGTTGATTGCTAATCGAACATTCCTTTTGTCCTGGTCGCTTTCTCTTTGAGTGTCGTCATTTATTTTTTTCTTTTTTAGTTCTTTTAGTTTTTACCTTTTTTAGTTTTTTTTAGTTTTTTAGATGAAAATTTTTTTTAGTTTTTTCCTTTTTTTCTTTTTAGTTTTTTATTGGTTTTTACCTTTATTTTAGCTTATTTTTCAGTTTTTTCCTTTTTTTTAGTTTTTTTTTATTTTTTATTTTTTTTAGTTTTTTACCTTTTTTTAGTTTTTTTAGTTTTTTTAGTTTTTTAGCTTTTTTACTTTTTTTTATTAGTTTTTAGTTTTTTTTGTAGTTTTTGCCTTTTTTTAGTTTTTTTAGTTTTTTAGCTTTTTTATTAGTTTTTAGTTTTTTTTGTAGTTTTTGCCTTTTTTAGTTTTTTAGCTTTTTTATTTTTTTTATTAGTTTTTAGTTTTTTTTGTAGTTTTTGCCTTTTTTTAGTTTTTTCAGTTTTGACGTCACCTGATCCAGTTTTTTCAGGTGACGTCACCTGATCCATCCACAGATCCACACACAGACAACTTATTTTTATATATATAGATTAGGTATAAGGTTCGATTCCGCCTGCTGCAAGGAAATTGGGTTACGTAATTCTGTTTTGAGATCAACTCTTTTGTGTTATATTTTGTTCCTAGCACCCGATTTCAGCTTATTCTTAGAAAGTGGTAAGGGTCTAATCGCTACGGTTTTTACGGAAAGTCTGGACCTTTAGCCGGATTGATGAATATGACTTGGCATTTTGGAAAGCTTCGTAGAACTCTTGCCTGGGGCCAAAAAGGATGGTTTATGCTTGTCCTTGAGCCAGAGCCAATAGTTTGTGAAGTGAAGTGGAGTTTTATAGCCTATGTCAGAAAGAACTATCTGAAGTTATGCAGTCAAGCTTTCGTTTCATTAATGTTTCTGCTTTCGAGTGGAAAGCTCTGTTCTAGCAGGCAAGCACCAGTTTCAAATTGAAGATGGACTAAAATCTATAAGTATTTAATATATACAGCAGTTACCCGGCCCCACAGCCAATATATCTTCCTTTGAGTGATAGATAGAAAAATTTACAGAAAAAAGGGGTATTTTCCCACGGGTCCGAAAGTGCTGCCATCTACTGTTTCTACTCATTTCTGTTCGTGATTTCAGCTGAGTTTATCATTCAGGTTTTCGAACCTGAGATTGCAGTAGAGAAATGGTATCAGTTGTGGCTCTTAAACTTTAAATATATATGTCAATATATATTGACTTGCTTTAAAAACGATACAGCTCAGTTGAAATTATTTTAAAGACAAATGGTGGCACATGGGTTGTATTCATATATCCATTGTTGAATATTGAATATATTGATTTCAATAGAATTGTTGTTGTCAATGAAAACGTTTTTCACTTGCTTTATTATTGGCTTTTCGAAATCTTAGTTAGTCAACGAACAAATTGAGCTATCGTTTATTGATAAGTGAACAAGAAAACAAACTAATATTAAGAATATTGGGAAGTAACTTAGTTTATGAATCATTATACAAGAGTATCTAAGTGCATACTTGGACCTAAATCCCCTTGCCTTTGCGTCTTCACCTGTACTAGTGAATTTTTCAGTGCTTTTAATTACCCCTGGCCATTAGCTCATTGATGGGGAACATAGATACGCTGAGAAAATACCCCCCCCCCCCTCTTGTAAGGACACCTCCTTGCCCAACAAAAACATTACTTTTAACTTTTTTTCACAAAAAAATGGTGTGCACGAACTACCGTGTCTGCAGCGGTAGCTTACTACTGAAAGCAGGTTTGCCAAGGGAGAATCGAGGGCAAATATAAAAAATGTCATATTAAATCCTATTTTTAGTTCAGAGAATAAGAATCCCATCTTGTTGTTTAAGCCCGTAAAGGGTCCCTTTCATTAGTTAGAATCAAAACTGAGAGTTAATTTTCGTTATATTCCGTGGGTTGCTTAAGTAGTTCTTAAGTAGGTGTACAGATTACTACATTTTGACATTTATAATCATGACTACATTTATAGTAACTATATGATGAAAATAATCATGGCTTCAATAATAGTTACTTCTCTGGGCTATGATGTCATTTTCCGTCACAGACGAGCTACTCATTCATATTATCAATTCGTTAAATGTTCATATTTAATACCTTGTAGCAGTGAAGTGGAAAAGACGACGCCTATAGTCAATTAGGTATAAGGTTCGATTCCGCCTGCTGCAAGGAAATTGGGTTACGTAATTCTGTTTTGAGATCAACTCTTTTGTGTTATATTTTGTTCCTAGCACCCGATTTCAGCTTATTCTTAGAAAGTGGTAAGGGTCTAATCGCTGCGGTTTTTACGGAAAGTCTGGACCTTTAGCCGGATTGATGAATATGACTTGGCATTTTGGAAAGCTTCGTAGAACTCTTGCCTGGGGCCAAAAAGGATGGTTTATGCTTGTCCTTGAGCCAGAGCCAATAGTTTGTGAAGTGAAGTGGAGTTTTATAGCCTATGTCAGAAAGAACTATCTGAAGTTATGCAGTCAAGCTTTCGTTTCATTAATGTTTCTGCTTTCGAGTGGAAAGCTCTGTTCTAGCATGCAAGCACCAGTTTCAAATTGAAGATGGACTAAAATCTATAAGTATTTAATATATACAGCAGTTACCCGGCCCCACAGCCAATATATTTTCCTTTGAGTGATAGATAGAAAAATTTACAGAAAAAAGGGGTATTTTCCCACGGGTCCGAAAGTGCTGCCATCTACTGTTTCTACTCATTTCTGTTCGTGATTTCAGCTGAGTTTATCATTCAGGTTTTCGCACCTGAGATTGCAGTAGAGAAATGGTATCAGTTGTGGCTCTTAAACTTTAAATATATATGTCAATATATATTGACTTGCTTTAAAAACGATACAGCTCAGTTGAAATTATTTTAAAGACAAATGGTGGCACATGGGTTGTATTCATATATCTATTGTTGAATATTGAATATATTGATTTCAATAGAATTGTTGTTGTCAATGAAAACGTTTTTCACTTGCTTTATTATTGGCTTTTCGAAATCTTAGTTAGTCAACGAACAAATTGAGCTATCGTTTATTGATAAGTGAACAAGAAAACAAACTAATATTAAGAATATTGGGAAGTAACTTAGTTTATGAATCATTATACAAGAGTATCTAAGTGCATACTTGGACCTAAATCCCCTTGCCTTTGCGTCTTCACCTGTACTAGTGAATTTTTCAGTGCTTTTAATTACCCCTGGCCATTAGCTCATTGATTGGGAACATAGATACGCTGAGAAAATACCCCCCCCCCTCTTGTAAGGACACCTCCTTGCCTAACAAAAACATTACTTTTAACTTTTTTCACAAAAAAATGGTGTGCACGAACTACCGTGTCTGCAGCGGTAGCTTACTACTGAAAGCAGGTTTGCCAAGGGAGAATCGAGGGCAAATATAAAAAATGTCATATTAAATCCTATTTTTAGTTCAGAGAATAAGAATCCCATCTTGTTGTTTAAGCCCGTAAAGGGTCCCTTTCATTAGTTAGAATCAAAACTGAGAGTTAATTTTCGTTATATTCCGTGGGTTGCTTAAGTAGTTCTTAAGTAGGTGTACAGATTACTACATTTTGACATTTATAATCATGACTACATTTATAGTAACTATATGATGAAAATAATCATGGCTTCAATAATAGTTACTTCTCTGGGCTATGATGTCATTTTCCGTCACAGACGAGCTACTCATTCATATTATCAATTCGTTAAATGTTCATATTTAATACCTTGTAGCAATGAAGTGGAAAAGGCGACGCCTATAGTCAATTAGGTATAAGGTTCGATTCCGCCTGCTGCAAGGAAATTGGGTTACATAATTCTGTTTTGAGATCAACTCTTTTGTGTTATATTTTGTTCCTAGCACCCGATTTCAGCTTATTCTTAGAAAGTGGTAAGGGTCTAATCGCTGCGGTTTTTACGGAAAGTCTGGACCTTTAGCCGGATTGATGAATATGACTTGGCATTTTGGAAAGCTTCGTAGAACTCTTGCCTGTGGCCAAAAAGGATGGTTTATGCTTGTCCTTGAGCCAGAGCCAATAGTTTGTGAAGGGAAGTGGAGGTTTATAGCCTATGTCAGAAAGAACTATCTGAAGTTATGCAGTCAAGCTTTCGTTTCATTAATGTTTCTGCTTTCGAGTGGAAAGCTCTGTTCTAGCAGGCAAGCACCAGTTTCAAATTGAAGATGGACTAAAATCTATAAGTATTTAATATATACAGCAGTTACCCGGCCCCACAGCCAATATATCTTCCTTTGAGTGATAGATAGAAAAATTTACAGAAAAAAGGGGTATTTTCCCACGGGTCCGAAAGTGCTGCCATCTACTGTTTCTACTCATTTCTGTTCGTGATTTCAGCTGAGTTTATCATTCAGGTTTCGCACCTGAGATTGCAGTAGAGAAATGGTATCAGTTGTGGCTCTTAAACTTTAAATATATATGTCAATATATATTGACTTGCTTTAAAAACGATACAGCTCAGTTGAAATTATTTTAAAGACAAATGGTGGCACATGGGTTGTATTCATATATCCATTGTTGAATATTGAATATATTGATTTCAATAGAATTGTTGTTGTCAATGAAAACGTTTTTCACTTGCTTTATTATTGGCTTTTCGAAATCTTAGTTAGTCAACGAACAAATTGAGCTATCGTTTATTGATAAGTGAACAAGAAAACAAACTAATATTAAGAATATTGGGAAGTAACTTAGTTTATGAATCATTATACAAGAGTATCTAAGTGCATACTTGGACCTAAATCCCCTTGCCTTTGCGTCTTCACCTGTACTAGTGAATTTTTCAGTGCTTTTAATTACCCCTGGCCATTAGCTCATTGATGGGGAACATAGATACGCTGAGAAAATACCCCCCCCCCCCTCTTGTAAGGACACCTCCTTGCCCAACAAAAACATTACTTTTAACTTTTTTTCAAAAAAAAATTATGTACACGAACTATCGTAGCTGCAGCGGTAGCTTACTAGTGAAGGCATGTTTGCCAAGGGAGGATCGAGGGCAAATATAAAAAATGTCATATTAAATCCTATTTTTAGTTCAGAGAATAAGAATCCCATCTTGTTGTTTAAGCCCGTAAAGGGTCCCTTTCATTAGTTAGAATCAAAACTGAGAGTTAATTTTCGTTATATTCCGTGGGTTGCTTAAGTAGTTCTTAAGTAGGTGTACAGATTACTACATTTTGACATTTATAATCATGACTACATTTATAGTAACTATATGATGAAAATAATCATGGCTTCAATAATAGTTACTTCTCTGGGCTATGATGTCATTTTCCGTCACAGACGAGCTACTCATTCATATTATCAATTCGTTAAATGTTCATATTTAATACCTTGTAGCAGTGAAGTGGAAAAGGCGACGCCTATAGTCAATTAGGTATAAGGTTCGATTCCGCCTGCTGCAAGGAAATTGGGTTACGTAATTCTGTTTTGAGATCAACTCTTTTGTGTTATATTTTGTTCCTAGCACCCGATTTCAGCTTATTCTTAGAAAGTGGTAAGGGTCTAATCGCTGCGGTTTTTACGGAAAGTCTGGACCTTTAGCCGGATTGATGAATATGACTTGGCATTTTGGAAAGCTTCGTAGAACTCTTGCCTGGGGCCAAAAAGGATGGTTTATGCTTGTCCTTGAGCCAGAGCCAATAGTTTGTGAAGTGAAGTGGAGTTTTATAGCCTATGTCAGAAAGAACTATCTGAAGTTATGCAGTCAAGCTTTCGTTTCATTAATGTTTCTGCTTTCGAGTGGAAAGCTCTGTTCTAGCAGGCAAGCACCAGTTTCAAATTGAAGATGGACTAAAATCTATAAGTATTTAATATATACAGCAGTTACCCGGCCCCACAGCCAATATATCTTCCTTTGAGTGATAGATAGAAAAATTTACAGAAAAAAGGGGTATTTTCCCACGGGTCCGAAAGTGCTGCCATCTACTGTTTCTACTCATTTCTGTTCGTGATTTCAGCTGAGTTTATCATTCAGGTTTTCGCACCTGAGATTGCAGTAGAGAAATGGTATCAGTTGTGGCTCTTAAACTTTAAATATATATGTCAATATATATTGACTTGCTT